>NW_027509395.1:0-61060 GCF_048541705.1 Temnothorax americanus
TAATCCACCCCCCCCCTCTCCCCCCTCCCCCAATCCTATGCTAGGAACGCAGATCACCCACCACCCCTCCCCCCTCCGCACCATATGGTGGGAACGCAGCCCCCCCCCCCGCCGCACCTCCTCGGAGGACGGTGGCACTAGAGTCCCCCCCCCGCCCGGCAGACCCCGCGGCCGCGAGTCCTTCCCCCCGCCCTTCACCCCCCCTGAGATCCCCGGCCTAGAAGTCTCATATCTATGCTACTAACGAGTCGTCGTACGAGCACCGCACGTAATATCCTATGCTAAATACCCGATGATGTTGAGACGTGTATGTGGACGTTTTCGGATCCGCATCCGTCCTCTCGAGGGTACATTCCAGGTCGGCGTACACGACGAACGGAACTCGTTCCTTCCTGCTGTGATTCTTGAAACTCAGCCACTTGTCGTCCTCGCTCGGTAGTCGGATGGCACAGTTGTTTATCTCTCGGCAGTCTACTCCGTGGGCTTCCAATTTCTCGCTCGAATGAAAATAATGTAAACGTCTGCAAAAAAAAAACACAATTTTGAAAATTATTAAATATAAAATTAAATATTTTATAATTTTATTAAAAGGAGTATAAGTACTCACCGATCGCAAATGTATTTCCGACCATTGTACCTGCTCAATTGCGAGCTCACGAGGCGGGATAGATTTTTTATCCACGCGAAATGTCCCACGTCGTCTCGCGGGTCCTGCACGTACAGCAGATTTACGTGCTTTTCTTTCTTCCGGTCGGTGAACCGTATCGGGAGAACGGTTGGCGTCTTCTCTCCCTCGATGGTATACACATTGATGGATATATCGTTGAGTCGTTCGAACTTTTTAATCTGTTTCAAAGTTATTGGAAACTCAATGCCTTGTAAATTTAATATATTTTTGTAATCAGGGTACGAGGATTCCCGTTCTGAATGTCTTTCGGCTGGATGTAAAGCAGCCACCACTGACCACGCGAAGCACGCATTGTCCATCGATTGCACGTTGATCACTGCTTTTTTCGATTTAATTTTTTGCGGTAAATTGATGTAACATCCCGCGCGCAAAGGATTGTACTTGTTCACGTTCACTGTCAAATTGAGTATACGCGACAACGCCCATCCGCTATCGCGTTCCTGAAACTCTTCGAGACGCGATAAAGTAGGCTCGATAACGTGTCGCTCGTACCACTCGCGCAGATCGGACGCACGAAAGAGTTCACGGTTTCCCGTGCTGACACTTTTGTTCGCACGTTTGTCACCCGTCACAAACTCGCCGTTGAACACGGTGTTTATCTTTACACTTGCGTGTCTTTGCATGACGTTCCGCACACGATCGAGCACGATGACTTCGGCGCCTTCGAGAAATTTTCGCGGTTTGATGTAATTGATATTTATCACCATCACCGCACCGGTCAATACACGCCATTCGAACGCGGCATCGATCTCTCGCCAAACGAGTCTTTCCGCGTTTTCGTTACCGCTACTACTGCCCGCCGCGTGCTCACCACCGATATGTACGAACCGTCTTTGTAATAGAGTCTTCGCACCATCGAGTCGCGCGATTCTTGCCACTAAAGATGACCTGTTTCCGACAGTCTGAGAGCCGTCTGAGACCCGCGGACGTTTGGAACGACAGTCTTCTTCGAGCTGCTCAATAAACTTCTCGCATCGCTGTTCCCATGCGAGATATTCGTCCAAGGTAGCGATTTGGTTGGATCCATCCATCAGGTCGCGTTCCGTTTTATCGAGATGTTCCATGTTTTTTTTTTTTTTAATACTGTCTTTTTTTTAAATCACGTCACATTCTTCGATGGAGCACTTGCACGTGACTCGATCGCACGCTGAACAATATTGTTTGCAATATTGAACGACATAGTGCGCAGACATAAACGGATAAGGAAAGAAGTAGGGGGTATTAAAATAATTAAGCTCCCAATTATCAATATCATCACGGTCACGTTCGAAGGTTCTTTGAAGCATCAATAGATGATTAGGATTATTGAGGTCATGGTACATATACATATGTGCCGAATTGTTCATCACCAATAATTCAACGTACTTCCCAATACCTGTATGAATCTTAATGTACAGTGCTTCACAACCACCATCCTCAATCTTCCGAAAAATTTCAATCGCCCAAAAGTGATAGTCCCAATAGTGCGGTTTAAAGTAATATGGCACGTCAGCACATCTTTCTTCCTCGCTAACGCACTCGTCCAGCAGCCGTTGATACACTTTTTGTCTCACGTTCCAGTCATAAGGAGACTCGGTTTCGATAACGATTCCTTGTCTAGCGAAGCGTTCACTGGTTCCGCGTATACCTAGTTCGCGATTGCGAAGAAACTGTACCGGCGATATTCGTCGCACATCCCTCAGTTTTTCGTCTCGCACATTATTCTTCAAAGCATCGGCGATATCGTTTATTAAATAGTGATCATAGCCTAAAGAGGTTATATACTCATTAAGATCACTTTTTCTTTTCAATTCGTTTTTTTCAATTATCCGTTCCATGTTGCGCACGTTATATAATGTCCCACTCGCGATAATGTTTTTTTATCACTTTATGCAAATCGGGCACTACACGTAAATTTAGCACTATTCTATCGATGACTTTTTCATGATTGTTGTCTTCATCACTGAAGTAGTCACTGTCGTCCGTTAACTCGCGATCCATATCGGAATTATTGTCATCTCCTTTATCGTGAAAAATATTCTTCTGTATTGAATACTTGACACAAAAAACTTCACCCTCGAATATGAACGTTCGCGTCGCGAAAACTAGCCGAAGACTGATTTACAAGATGTGGATCCATAATTATTCTGGCGACAATGGATGCTATGCGTTCGTATAATTATCGTTAGACATATTTTGTTTATACACTGAGAAAAAAATATCGTTGATTCAAAGAAATATTATTTGATTTAACTAAATGCAGCGGTCACGGGCTGTCAAGCTAACATTTGTTAATTCAAAAAATACTATATTTAAATAGATTAAATAGTATTATTTTTATGAAAAGAAATATTTAGTTTCCTTAATAGTAATTTATTATGTTGAAATATAAATATTGTCAAGTATACAAATTCATCAATTTCATTCAATAGTAACGTGTTTGATTCAATGGTAAATTTAGTTTGTCTAACAAGATGATAAATTTGTACAAATACAGATACATTTCAGTGAATTGTATATAATGTTATATGAAGTTTGTATTTCGTTAACTGTCACGAATAATTAATCAAAAAGTAGAAATATTTGTTTTATCTGAACACATAACATTTTAATCAGATTATTTTTAATATTGAAGAAGCAGTATATTTTGTTCATTGTCACAAATATTAATTTCAATGAAAAAAGCATTTATTCTTTCCAATGTGACATTTGATACATACAATCAAATATACTGTTCTTTAAATCAGGAATATAATCCAAATAAAACTGTATATATTTGCGTTGTACAAATATTTACTTCATTGAAACAATTTCGATGTAACATTTGATACATACAATCAAATATATTGTTCTTTAAATCAGGAATATAGTCCAAATAAAACCGCATATGTTCGCATTGTACAAATATTAATTTCATTGACTATATTCCTGATTTAAAGAACAATATATTTGATTGTATGTATCAAATGTCACATTGGACAAAATAAATGCTTTTTTTGTACGAAATGCATATATCTTCTACTTTATATTATATTTTCTAATTTCAACAAAATATATAATCTTAAGTGAAGACTTGATTTAGTTGCGCGTTGATCACATATTATATTTAATTTAAAATAATGTATTATTGCCCGGATCTGGCTTCTTGTTTAGTGCCACATTCTTCATGGATTTCTTTCCCACGTTTCATAAACATTGCAGTTCGCTTCTTCAGGAAAGTAAGTCTAAAGAAGTGAACTGAAATGTTTATAAAACGTCGGAAAGAAATCCATGAAGAATGTGACATTAACCAAAAAGCTAGATTTAAGCAATAATACATTATTTTAAATTAAATATAATATATGGTCACATCAAGTCTCTTCACTAATCGTGGCTTTATGCTAAAACTACAAATGTGTAAATGTTCAGACTTTTCATCAATATGACTGTTTAGACGCAAATGTTAGATTTATTTGAGTTGCACATTCGTATAAATTGTGTTACACAGATACTGTGTATACAGTTATGAACAAAAAGATCACATTAATGAAAAATCTAGTCATCTATACATATTTCAATTTTGACATATGTGCAACAATGTTATACGCAAATGCTTGTAAGGAAAAACAGTTTATTATAATAAAATATACACCAAACATACATTTTTATCTATTGTACTTACTCTTTATTTTTTTTAAATGTATTATAATAACATCTTATAATTAGCTTATACAATTAGCTTGTCTATATAGCTCTATATAGCTTTAAATAAAATGAAAATAGAGCATAATATAACATTGTTAAGTACAACAACATACGTAATGTTTTTCATCTGCCATGACATGAATATTATTAGGAAAGGAAGATATTAACTTTGAATGAGCAATACAACCCCATACTTCTGTTTCTAAGACTTCGAATGCATGTATATGTTGAGAAAATCGTAATGTTTCCATTTTTTTATAAACATAATAAACATACCGATCTGTATTTGTTATAATATATTGAATGAGACCAAAATAGCGAAATATACCGTTTGTGCCTATTTCTATGCTCATACCAGATTTAAATATGGTCCCATTAATACTTAACCACGATACGGGAAAATAATTATCTGCATTAATATCTGTAGTTAACGTATGTTTAAAATCGTTATAATTCTGTAGTTGTATTATAGTATCTTTTAAAACAACGCCTATTGAAAAGCGATTCTCGAAGCCCTTGTTATTAATCAATCGATGTGCAAATTCTAATTGATATTTTAAAGCTAAAGTGTATGGTGGATTCCGTCGCGATGTTACCATTTTAGCGTATTGTTTTATCTGTTTACGTTTAGCATGTTATGTTTAGCTCAAAACGCATAAAGATAAGTGTTTCAAAGGGCCCATCCTCATTATTACTCGCGGGTAATGTATTAAATAATGATATTTTGGTTTTAATGCTTGTTTAAAAAGACTTAAATAAAGTTTATGATGTTCTGAAATTAAATTTTCGAGTAGGTTACAAGTATCTTTTGTTGCTATGGGTGACATTATTATACATATAATTTCTCTAAGAATGATATACAGCTCCCAAACTTTATTTTCATGAGGTACTAAATCACCAATAATTAAGCCTAGAAAATGAAATAAAGTTGACATTTCTGATGCTGAAATTAAAAGATGTTCATTTTTTAATGATGTTTTATTTATGACAGGCGGAATTTTAGTATCATTGCTAGTAGAATAATTAAAAAAACGTATTCTATCATTCAAAGTGTCTAAAGAAAATAACTTTTCCGTGCTTACAAAATAATTTAAAATTTTAGGAATTTCGTATCGTAAGATGCCTTCGAAAATACCGTGCATGACATCAAAACATATATTTTCAATAACGTGAAAACTGGAAATTGTATTGAAAATACATTCCTCTTGGATACCATGAGTATTTGAGGCGCAATCAACAGCATAATTTAAGCGCGTTCTTAATATTTCAGAATCTTCTGATATTTGATTTTGAAGAGTGATTTTATCAGCTGAACAAGCTCTACACGAATATAATGAATTGAAACTTTTGGAGAAACCAAAAATTGTATGGAGTCCTAAGTTATCTCCCACAATACCTGCTAACGCAAAATATATTTTATATTGTCTACTAACGTTTACAACTAAACCATTACTTTCTAGATCCTTGATTTCATTTATTAGATTACAAAATATACTTTTGTTTCCTAGCTGTGAATGATCTTTCTCATTGTGTAATTGAAGCAAAAAGATATGTTCAAGCATACTTGAATATTCATTTGGAATAGTAGGAATAGTACAATATACGGCACCAATTTTATGTACCCCACTGTGAGAGCCAAGAGGATTGTTAATTTCGAAATCATCAAAATATAGTAATAAAGGCAAAACAATTTTTTCTGCATATTGGTCTTCAATAAGTTTCCAAACAGTTCCATCAACAATAGAAGTTAATATGTCATTACATTTATTTTCACACGTGTGTTTTATTATCATCTGCAAAATATTTGGTAATTGTAAGAATCTGCTTAATACAAGTCTCAAAGAAATAAGTTGTAATGATTTATTTGTTACATGCATTCCTATGTGTGTTTTTATACGTTTTGGATGTAATGCAGTGGCAATATCTATAAACTGTGGCATAATTAGATAACCGCGTTGTATAAAGTATTGTAATGTTAGATGTTCAGTTTTGAACTGAGCAAAAGCATTTTGTAAAATTGTGCACATATCTTTTATACTAAATGATACATTTTGCTCACTCTCTGTACTTTCATATTTATGTATAATAATTTCAATAGTTGATTTATAAAAATTGCTTACGTATTGTATTATTTTATGTGCAAGCGATCGTGATAAAGAATTATCCAAATATAATTTTAAAACAAATAAAGCAGCGTTTCTTGTTACTATATCATCAAATTTTTTTAACGTTATTGACGGATCGTTTATTATTTGTTCGCAAGCTTCTGTGCTCAATAAGTCTTCAGCATTATTGTACTTTTTAAACAAGTCATCAGTTATTAAAATTTCTGACAAATTATTATTTAGTGAATGCAGTTCAGATATAACAGAAACATTTGTATTATTTTGACTGGGATGTTTTAGTATTAAATGGCGTTTAAATGAATATAAATTTATGAAGGTACGCATACAATTGTCTTGTTTACATATAAAAGTAGAATGTGAGGCGTTGTGCACCATTTTTAAATGTGCTATGAGACATGTGACTGTTAAAGAATTATTATCGCAAAACGAACAGATATACATGTTATGGCAGATAATTATACAATAATTTTTTTTAATGTTTAGTAGTCTATGTAGTTAAAGGAATAAGTAATATTTGTAAGTAAAAAACTAGTGAAATAATAATTAATATTCTGTTTTAAGTATAACATAAAATAATATAGCATACATCTAATATAAAGTGATTAATTTGTCATTTGAAATTCTTAATAATTGGCATTACATATGAAATTTGTTTATCATATTTTGTAGAAAACTTGTAAAGACAAAGCTGTAGTATATACCAAATGTGCTCACTTTTTGGTGAATAATTAACATCAAATACATGAAATATTTTGAAACATAAATCCACTGCTTTTAATGCCGTTATAACTTCATATAATACCTTATCTATGCAAACATAGAATCCATTTACATCTGCAAGAGTAAGACCAAAAACTATTATGTACGGTTGCACAGTTAATCCTAATTGTTGTGCTCGTTTTACTTTTTCTTCCTGAATACGATTAATATCGCCAGGTATCTGAAAATAAGATCTTTTATTAATTTTTTGTACATGTATTTTTTAATAATATACATAGCAGTAATATATGCAAAATACACACACACACATCGAAAATTTTTTACCTTTGCATGTACTATCATGCTATTTTTACATTCACTTATAGATGGTTTAAAATGTTCTTTTTTAATGCGAATTCTCCCTTTTGGAGGAATGAGATGAGATAGCAACAAAACTTGTATTACAACTTTAGCGTCTGAAAACATAGAAAGTAAATAATTTCGTGTAAATATATATACATTTTTTTGTAAACGTACCATCTGTTAAATCATCTGCATTGAGTAGAAGATGTAACTCGCTCACAATTTTTTCTTCTTTAACAGGACAAATTTCCTGAATTTTAGAAAAAAAGTTAAACCAATTCTTTATACAATCCTCTGATGTTAACTTGAGATATGTAAAATCTTCGTCAATCAATGTATGTGCTGTAGGATGTTTCAAAATAGGCCACTGAGTAAAAATTTCTTCAATAGTTTTATTTGAAGATTTTTGTATTTGATTTCGTCTGTGTGTCACAGTTACTTTCCAATGATTTTCAACTAATTGCCATGGTGACTGATTACTTTCAAGCTACAAAAGGCTTTCGCGAATCACAGAATCATCTGCAGAAACAAGAAGTAGTAATAAATAAATAAATATATATATATATATATATATATATATATATATATATATAAAATAGTAAAATATTTTTAATATATAAACAAACATAAAAAAGTATTTAATGTATATCATTGATTCTTCTATCTATCTATTTATTATGTAATTACCTTCAAAGTCGCTATTATAAGCAGATGTTGAAGGAGATGTAGAACTGGTGTCTGTCAAGCTACATCCTGTTAGTTTCTTATAATCTTGTATTTTATTCCTATATTTATCAACCAGTTTACCACGTGATGTTATAGATTTATTATTTTTCGAGTGTTTCTTCGGTACAGGCGGAATATAATAGCCGTGGCGTGTTTCTGTTGGAAATAACTCTTCATTTTCCTTGGATAATGCTTCAAAATCTTCATTTCTAAGTGGCCTACAAAAAATATATATATATATATAATTACATAATAATATAAATATATTATTTCTTGTAAAACATTTATTATTTTATAATTTATATAACAAATTTACCCGTGAATATTATTTAAAACTTCCGACAAAATTAAATCCACAATATTATTTCGACATGATCTGCTTAATAATTTTTGTTTCTCGTACGACTTCAAAATTGCGCGTCCCTGTGATGTGCCCTTTAAAATATCTTTAAGGACGTTCTCCGGTGGCAGTTGTGCTCAACTCAGACTCACGGAGTAATGATATGGTTGACAACTACTTCCGTGCGTAAAAGTCTGAAACTCGTCTAGCCGCGCAGCTTTACTCGATCTAGCAAATTTTTGTTCCGTTTCCATTTCTCCAATACCAATCATAAATTAGTACGTTCTACTTGTTTATTGAGCATTTTAAAAGTAAATAATAATGAATCTGTCTCTCATAAAGAAAAAATATTAAATAACTTGATTTAAATAACGTTGCCCATAAGATCTTGACGTTCTCTACTTAACCTATATGTCGCAGCGGTAGCAACGTTGCCAAGTCTCGCAGTGATCTCTCCCTCTTTCTGCCTCCGAGCAGACAAAAATTATGTCCGATAGTGTTCTTTAGACGACTATTTCTCAAAAATAAATACCGCTTGCTATATCGAACTTTATTGTCACACGTTACTAATAATATGAGGCATCTTATACTATTTTTTAAAAAAAATTCTAAGAAAACTGTACTTATTATTCATTAAAATGTCCGTGTCGAGAGAGCTCAACATAGGGATCCCGTGTTAAAAATCGGAACTTTAAAGCTGAATATCTCGAATTTTAGTACCGCAAGGGGCATTGAATAAAACGCCTACGTATAAAATGCGTTTAATTAAAAATATACTGAAAGTTTAAAAAAATAATCGGAACTTTGAAGCTGAATATCTCGAATTTTAGTACCGCAAGGGGCATTGAATAAAACGCCTACGTATAAAACGCGTTTAATTAAACATATACTGAAAGTTTAAGAAAAATTCTAAGAAAACGATTTTGCCGGTGAACGTCCTTAACAGATGGTCGTTGCAACTTTCTAAATATTGACGACGATGTAGTGGCTTGTTCATTCAGAAATGAACGATTTTCTTTATTGGTAGAATCTTCATCTGATGAACTATTATCGTGTGCAGGAATAATATTTTTATCTCGTTCCTGTAACATATTTTTTATACCAACAAATATATGTAATTATATTATATATAATTATACTTTTATCTTGCATATTAATATTTTAGAATTTTAATAAATCTCACAACAATAAAATGTGTACGTACAGATGTTACGTTTTCAGTTGTTTTAAAATGTTCTTGCCATTTTTTACAAAATTTAATTCTTAATCCGACTTGCGGAATTAATTCCTTCATTAACTCCGGCGTTAAATTATTATACATTCCAGCAGCCGGATATCGGCGCTCGCTTTTTGTAATACCCCCACGCTATAACCGAATACTGCCGCGACGGTTAAATCGTAATCGGCAGCGGCTCTTCCTAGAAAAAAACATGAAGAGGACTCCGCAACGGTTAAATCGTCATCGGTGACAAATTTTATCAATTGTTTACCTCGGCTATTTTATCTTCAAACCGTCGTCGGGCCATCGACGCTCGCTTTTGTAGTGAGACGCCGTAACCGAATGGCAGCTCGCATATTCTAGAAGGGTGAGATCATTGCAGAGTCAAGTGTCTAACTCGCTGTTTTGTTTATATTCGCGGATAAAATTCCAGCAGCCGAACGGCGCCTTTGTAATACCCCCGCGCCGATAAAATGACGACACCCCCCCCCCTTGGCGGTACCCCTTGTCAATATGAGATATGTTTATTAATATTTAATAAACATGTCCCGACACGCTTGCCAACCCCCCTCCTTTCCCCCTCACCAACGAGTCGCCCCCCCTCGCTCCCCCTCACCAACGAGTCATCCTCCTCCCCCCCGCTCCCCCGACAGACCCGTCGGCCGCAAGTCCCCCCCGCCCCGCTCCCCCCTCGGAGCTCAAAGGATAGATCTCTTATTGTTTTATCTACTTTTATTGAATTATTGTAATTTGAAAAATTATATGTATATATATAGACATATATGTATACAGAAACTAATATAAGGCTGTCAAAGACCTAAGCTTGGATCGCATGGCTTTTGATTCTAATTGTTTGTATATCGTTACGATCCTATTTCTCTTATTATTAATCTTTTTAACTCAGGATCGGACCTCGTGCAATTTCGAGAGGTGGATGGTAGGATGAGGTCTCAATTTAATGAAAGAAACATTTGAGTTTATCTTAGAAATAAATAGAACATTTATTACAAATTAACATAGAATTTACTAATGACATTGAGTAAAGAAAAAATCAGGCGATAGTACAAATAATAAATAAATCCAGATAAAGGGTAAATGTATTAAATGTAGGTGTAACATTGTATTTCTCGCGGGTAATACATAGGTGCGGGGGTGATCGGGCAAGATCTTTAAGGAAAAACCTACTTGATAATGAACATCCTGCCCGCTATTATTACAATCGGAATCAGTAGTGAGATTACATGAATTTAATGAAATGTTGTGTATGTGTGTAAATTAATTTAAGTCGGCCAACCGCGAAATGGCGCGCAACTCACCGCGGGATTCGGGGCTGACGCGGCTGCCGCGGCACGGAATCGCTCGTCGTTTTATCCTATTAGCCAATCGAAAGCGCGGAAAAGCGTAACAATACATGGAATAAGATTTGCACTTGTCGCGTCTCCGTGAATTTTTTTATTGTGAGTATAGATTTGTTACTGTTGCTTGCAATTCACAAAAATTTTTACACTTAAAATGAGATAAATATACATTAAGCACTAGAGAAAAAGAAAGCAGAGGTTCTAAGTAAAAAGTGCAAGCAACCAGGGACCCGGACCGGACAAAAACAACGAATCAGGGGCGGCTTGCTTGAGTTTGCGCGTGTAGCGACATCTGTAGGCCTTGTGGTGTACCACCATCCGTTACCCACTTGACCGCTGTGCTTTTGGTTCTGCTCTCTGCTGTTGTCGGCTGATCAACCATGCAGTGCGCGTGCAGCAGGTGCAAGAAGACAGTTGTGACGGCTGCTGTTGAGTGCAAGTGCACTCAACTGTTTCATCCTGGTTGCGTCAAGGCGTATGCTGCCAAATACAGATATGCTGAGCAGTGCTGTCTTGATCTCGCGGTTTCACTTCATCCGGGATCTGATGTCGACGACGTCGAGCCGAGCTCATTGGCGGCCTCATCTGCTACCCCTCTTACACCGGGGGTCGAGTGCACGGAGCTATTAGATTTTACCAGTGCAGCTCCTGCTAGTGTCTGTGCGCTGCCACAATCAGTGACCGATGACACGACGAATGCGCTTTTGCGCCAGCTTGTGGAGCAGTTGAGGTCGTCCGAAGCCCGATCCGAGGCGCGATTTACCGCTCTAGATGACAAACTCAATCAACTAAATAACTTAGCTAAAAGTGTTGACCGCAACAGTCAGCGTATCGCGGAGTTGGAGCAGCGGTGTGCTGCTCTCACAAATGAAGTAGGCAGCTTAAAGAGCGATTTAAAGAGCGTCCTAAAGAGTGAATTGAGGAGCAAATTGGAGGGCGACCAGAGTCGTTCTCGTCTTCCGCGATCTCCTTCGTCTCGAGTCTCACGAACTTCCGATATTATCATTTCCGGCGTACCAGGTTCTTTAACCGACACATCTGAACAGCTCGTTACTAGTGTTTTTCGCGCGCTGGGTACATCGCAGCTTGTTTCCGATGTTCTTGAGACTCGAGAGGTAGGGGCTAGCAACGTGTCTGCGATGCGTGATGTGGCGCCTAGCATTGTCTTCGCCTCTGATCGTGCTGCTAAACCACGATCGATTATTGTTATACTTAAGTCGCGAGAGATTCGCGACTATATTCTTGGTACTATGGGCCGTAAGCGTCGACTGACTGTCCGCGATGTTTTCTCTAAAGATGTCCCCGGACACATTTATATAAACGAGCTACTTCCTACGGATATTTATAATTTGTTGCGCCGGACTCGCGTAAAGACTAAACAGTCATCTTTTAAGCACGTATGGTGCAGAGATGGCCAGATCTTTGTCCGCAAAGACCATGGTCAATCTCCAATTCTTATCACTACTGAGGCTGATCTGGCTGAGCTTCAGTGACTCAATGTTGATTCTGGTCGTGTTCCGTCTGCTTCGCATGATTGTCTCGCGATTGCTCACTTTAATGCTAGCTCTCTTCCTGCTCATCTTGAGTCAATTCAGGCCTTTTTATCGTTTAACTTTTTTCACATTATCTTGATTTCTGAGACCTGGCTTTACCCACACATTTTTGATGATCTAGTGCGTATTTCTGGTTATTATTTGTTGCGTGTAGACAGAGGGCAGGGAGGAAAGTGGTGTTGCTTGTTACGTGCATGAATCATTGCAGGCGCGCGTTCTGGCGTCGTCGTCTTCCGCTTTCTTGAATGCTCCCAAATATCTCATTCTCGACATCCGTTATGGCACGTGCGAGCCTCTCCTATTTACCACCATGTACCGCAGACCTAAAAGCAAAAATTTCAATAATTACATTGACGTGTTTACTACATTTATACATAATTATAAGAACATCATTATTACGGGTGATTTGAATTGTAACCTCCTCGCATCATCATACGAATCTAATCACCTTAGAAGTATTGTTTCACAGTTGTCGCTTAATATCGTTGAATCGCGGTCGACTTTTCATACCGGGTCCTCAGACTCATGGTTAGACGTTTTCATAGTTGACAGCTTGGATAAAGTTTTATCTTTTCGAAAGTCTGACGCTCCTTTTATCAATGGTCACGATCTCATTGAGTTATTCTATTCATTCAAAGTTTCGTTCTTCACTAATCGCACCTTAGTTCGTCGCTGCTACAAGAGATTTGACGAGGAAGCATTCGTTCAGACTCTTACTTCTAAGCTCTCTGCATCTTTCCCGTCTGATTTTGGTCTGACGAGCCCGGGTGAGTCGGACATTGACAACATCCTGAGCACTATTACTGACGATTTTACTGCTAGCCTTAATCTGCATGCTCCTGTAAATTCTTTTTGTGTGACTCGACCGTCGGCGCCTTGGCTTACCGATGACCTCTCTGACCGAATTCGGCATCGCAACGGTCTCTTTAATGCTGCGCGCAAATCAGGCAACATTTTCGATTTTCACATTTACAGGCTTTACAGGAATTGTCTCACGCTTGATTTAAAGCAAGCCAGAGAGAAGTTCTATATGAATAGATTGAGCACCGCTTCTGATCCGTCCAAGATTTGGCGTGAACTTGCCAACCTTGGTTTAGTTGAATCATGCGACCACAAATGGATTGTCTCTCAATCTTAAGAAATCCAAAGTATTAATATTCGGTAGCAAGCGTTATGTTGACCAAATTGATCTACACGATTTACCTCTCATCTCTGTCAGTGGTACCTCTATTCCGTTTGTCTCCCAGGCTCGGAATTTGGGTGTCATTATGAGCTCCGATCTATCTTGGAATGGCCACGTCGCTCATATTTATAAGCGGGTACACTTCACGCTGCACAAGCTTAAGTTTCACAAAAACTCCTTATCATTACAATTGCGTGTAAAACTCGTGTCTGTATTGATTTGGCCTCTGTTAGACTACTGATCTCTTGTTTATAACGATGTTACTGATGAGCTTAACATAAAACTGCAGAGGCTTATCAATTGTACGGTTCGATTTATCTTTAATTTGAGCCGAGACAAACATATCACTCTTTACCGTCACCAATTAGGGTGGCTGTCTGTTAGAAATCGACGTCTCTATTTCCTTGGCATCGAAATGTTCAAGATACATTATGGTATGTCTCCTAGTTACCTCTCTGAGATCTTTGTCAGAGCCGATCTCTCGATTAGACGATCGTCACGACTGGCACTGCCTAGTACTTTCCAAATTCCCATTCACAGAACTGAGACTTACCACCAGTCCTTTCACCTAGCATTTACTTATGGAATTCGCTTCCTACCGAAGTGGTGTCGTCTTCGTCTTTAAATAAATTTAAGCAGAAGCTCAATAACTATCTATTTACACTTGAACTCGGTTCTGGTTGAGGTTCTACCTTGGGGCTATCTAATGTTTAAAGTATGATTGTATTATGTATAGCCCTGGTGCGTGATAGATGTAAGTACACCTAGTCGAAACCTTTCTATTCACTGTACATTAATATTAACGTCTTAACTAGTTTTAAGTATTAATGTCATTTTTCTGCGATTGTTGTTGGAGAGAGAGCACGACCGAATTCTGTTGATTTTTTCTTCAGCATTATTTTAGTTATTAATACTGCCAACAAAATTTGGTTCTGAAGCGTTTGCTAAGATGGAAACAACATTATTACTTTTTGCAATATAGTCATTATTATCTTTATTGTTTCCCCTTTTGCTCACTGTTTTATTATAATTATCTCATCTGTACTGTATCTTTTTAGTTCTTACTTTTTCTAATTTTTGTTTTTACTTTACTCTTGTTTACTTCATGTATATCATTGTATTTTTCATCATTTGCCTAAAGTCTTGACTATGGCATAATAAACAAACTCAAACTCAAACTCAAACAAACTCTCTCTCTCTTTCTCTCTCTCTCTCTCTCTCTCTCTCTCTCTCTCTCTCTTTCTTTTTCTCTCTCTCTCTCCCCCCCTCACACTTTTTTCTTCTCCTGTTGATTGTGTAGCGCTAATGTTTGCTGTGTCAACTATAAAACGTATTTTTCTATGATTTATTTTGTGAAAGTCGCACGTATAGAAGAATAATACCTTGTCATATGATCAATCTTGTTCGTAAAATGTAACAGACAGAATCATGGCTTTACAGACCAGGAGTAACTGCACTACTTGAATTAATATTTTTTTCATTACTTTATCTGTGCTGTCTATATATATATATATATATATATATATATATATATATGTATATGTATATATATATAGTTGTATGGTTCTAACTTTTTTCAGCCTTACATATTTTGAAGGTGATCGAAATGCTTGAGATTATTATTATTGGTACACAGATCAAGGTATTTTATATTTAAATTATTTTTCAACGAGAGATAATAATATCAGGTCACCACTGCATCGACTATCATTTTTTTTTATTTTGTTTTGTATAACTTTTTCTGCTCTTTTTGGTATATGGTGTTATTTTATCTTTAATTAAGTGATGCACATACTTTTATAATTTTTTATTAATAATGTCATCTACTGGAAGTTTGCTTGTTGTTTCTTATATTTATAAAACTGACATGCAAATGTTGAAAAGAATATTTGATATTGTTGGTTATCATACTAAAATGAATGTGTGCTCCTCCTTGAGGTGATAATTCCTCCTTCATGTTTATATTTCTTTAGAAAAGAAGTATGCAATTGCGGACCTTGAGGTTACTCTTGGTGACGAGAAGTATTTTGATGTGTGTGTAATAGCGCACAATTGGATAAGTGAAGACGGGGAAATTTGTCTTTATCCTACTTATTTAGCTCCTAATAAACAAGGCATTGCGGCCAAAAAATGCATGAAGCCCATTGCAAAATTCAACGCATATCCGGCTACTATTCGTGCTTAGTTTGGTAAGATATTTTCTCTCATTGTTCTTTTTCTACTTGTGTTAAAATGACAAGATAATTTACTATTTTCGTTTATCTGTGTAAGGTTAGGACTTAAGTTTTGTGTTATTCTTCGGCTATTTACTTCTTTAATTTTGATCATGAATACTGACACCTTTTATACTTATTTCTAGTGACATATGAGGAAGCAAAAGGGAAGCTGGAACGGGCTGTTGAAAAAACTGATCTAGAATCTGATGCAGAGAAAGATAAGGCAAATCGAGGTCTTCGCAAGAGAAAAAAAAACATTTGTCATCCGAAGATGAAGGCGATGAAAATCCGACAAAAGTGGGGAAGTCTCAACTTGCCTCACAGAAGGGCAATAATCTTGCTTTGACAACATTCACTTTCTCGCCTTTACCTGGAGAAACAGGTAAATATCTTTACTTCATTTATCTATAACACAATTTTTATCCTAAGAAAAACTTTAAAAGATTTCAAATTATAAATGTCTCTTTTCAGCGGTTTTTGTTTTTCAAAACATAATGAAAGATTTTTCCATTGCTATTTTGCACTAAAAGGATTACTATTATTATTACATTATTTTTGTTCTGGCAGAGAATTCCAGGAAAACCAATAAAGGTTCAGTACCCTGTCTGGCTACAACAATTAGTCATTCAAATGATAAAGACTATAATTTACCTTCAACTGAATCACAAAGCATTAATGCTCAGACCACAGATAACGGCTTGGATTTTGACCGTACTAGAAGTGACATTATTAAGTCTCAAAAAAGCTTTGCGGTCTCATCAACACCTCCTCCTAGTGGTACATCAAAAACAATGACTGGTATATCCAAAAATATTTCTTTAATTGTATCTTGAAACTCTCAGATATAAATATTGGTTTGAAGATATTTCAGTAATTACTTTCTTCTTTTTCTTATTTAGCCTTATCTAGCAGGCTATTTCTTAATCAGCCAGACACCAGTAATAGCAAGAAGAAATCCAATCAGGGCAACAGACAATCTCTTAATGTTTTCCAGCCGAGCTCTAGCAGTAACAATAAAGAATCAGTTTCTCAGCCGAGCTCCAACAGTAGTAAGAAAGAATTAAATCAGAGCAGCATATCGTCTCTCAATGTTTCCAAATCCAGTATCAGCACTAAAGAAAAACAATCCAATCAAGGCAAGGTCAGAAGTGATAAAAGTAATGGAAATTATGATGATTTCTTGCAATAGTACTTTTATTGTCACCAATATAAATCATACAAGATAAAATAAATTTAATTCGTTGCAGGAGTTGCAGGAAAACTTCAAAAGTCTGCAAAAAAACATTTTGATGTCAGTAAATATAAAAATAGAAAAAAAAATAAAAAGAGAATAAAAAAAGGTATTAACAAAAATAACAGAGTGTCTGACAATGCTTTTTTTTCTTTCATGTTATCATCAATCATTTTTTATTAATTATATTATTTTATAACAACAGCAGATAAATCTCAACGACCTGTTCTCGGAATTGCTGACACCAATGAAAAATTAGAAAAAAGTAAAAGTAGTAAAAGTCCCTCAAATTCTATTTCAAGTGCCCTTCCAACAAATAAAAATGATGGTAAGTTAATGATTGCATTTTCTCAGTTGCATGTATCAGTCTTTAGCAACAATGTTAAAACCACAAAATGTCGTGATAATTTTGGATACATTTTTTTTTATTTTATGCTTTGTTTCCAGGAAATAACACTGATAATTTTGAGGAGATGGAGCCCCGAGCAACAAGCTCCCCACGAGGACATGGTCTTGCCTCTGACATTTCTTGCGAGGATTACGCTAAGGACCCAGATTATGAACCACATTCCAATGATGGTGAGATATTGTTTTGTTAATAACTGTTTGGTATTTTACAAATGAATGTTCTTCTGTAAACTCATCGATTTATTTTTAATTGTAGACTCAATTAGTGACAAAGAGGTCAGCCAATCGCCAAACGACTGTTAGCAACCTGCCGAGATAGATAAATTTTCACTTATTCGTAAATAATATTTTCTTATTTTTAAATATGTAATTCTTTTAAGTATTAAACACCATTTTTAATTTATTTTGTAACTTTGCAGAGGTCATGAGGCTGCAGTATGAAAAAATCAGTAAACTCGAAAAAGCGTACACAAAGCTCCAAACGACTGTTGAAAAAATACGCCAGCTTTTATTGAATAGGACAGAAGTGCTCCACCATCCAAAGAGCCTCCCAAGTCTGCCCTTCCCAACGTTAGAGGATGCTAAAACTGCTGAAGATCTCACAAATGAAAACCCTTCTATAAAAGATTATATTGTAAGTTGAAAGATACTTAACTTATTCATTATATGTTTTGTTACTTGAAACTTCTCACATTATTTCTTTAAATCTCAGGTAAAAAAATTAATGTTTGCAAGTTCTGGGAAATGTGAGAAGGATTGCTCAAAAAAAGTTATGGCTCTTCTTATGACAAATCACACAGGAGCGTTTTTTAATTGGAAAGGCGGAAAAGGAAAGCAGCTGTTTGAAAGCTGGCATTTAAAAGAAACAGTGATCAGTAAGTGAAATTGTGAAATTTATGTTCTTTTACATTATTTTTTTCACTAATATTTTTTGTTGGGATTTTAACACTTCTTTTATTTTGTGTTATTTCAGCAACAGTTAAAAAATTGAGAGGAGACAAGCTAGACACAGGAAAAGCAGAAGATGGGATAAAGGAGTGGTTTAAAGAAAGATGTTTCAGAAAGAACAATATTAGTGCAATTGTTTTGATGGTAACTTAATTTTATATATGGCAAATTATAATTTTATATATTATTTTTATATATAGCAAATAAATGAGTTAGCACGTTAGTTTATTTCAGCTTCGACTCAATGATCTCAGTTAACATGTTAGCTTATTTCAGATTCGACTCAATATTTTAATGTAAACACGAATATGTGTTTTTTATCATTTATAAATAATTGTCAAAATAAAATAAAATATTTATATACAAAGTGTTTCAAAAGATTACTGACAAACTTAAGGAGCGTATAGAGAGGTCAAAATAGAACCACCTTCGATTAGAAACCTATGTTCTCCGAAGCAATCCCGAGTCAGGCCTTTAAATATATGGAACTTGGATAATATACCTGTTTTGGAATCAGCGAGCACCGTCGCGCCGCGATAAGCCCTCTCGCTATTGGGCCGCATAGCTCGTCGTTACACGTGCGAATTCCTCTCCCACCGAAACTGTCAAGTTTGCGCGATCACCGACGATCGACATGTGCGTCGCTCTCGAAAGTGAGTCGGCAATTAGCTACCACACGAAACGGTTCAAATTCGTGCCGGTCAACGACTTCCTATTCGTACGCAATCTGAACGAGTTGATAATCGTAATCGTTGAGACAGCCTACCGCCTACCCCCTGTGTGAAAAAACGGTCTGCATCCGGAGTTGCAGCCGCGTTGCGCAAATTAAACGCCTATTTTCTACGCGCGAGCCCATTCAGGAGAGCTCCAGGAACCACGAAGCGCCCGTTTGCGTTGAGTCACGAACGCCCGTGCTCGTTTCAGTGTCGAACAAATCCGTCTTTGACGGTGCAGGGCGCGCCTCCACTCGCCGACGACGACTCGCACGCCTCAAAACAGCGTCCAGTATCGCTCTCGCCTCCGCCTAATTTGAATAAATTATCTGTTGAGCTAACCAACGAAATCGTTAATTTCAAAAGTGACCTTTGCCTTGACGATCGAACCTTCCGAAAAGGTTGAAACACAGCGTCCGTGGTGTCAACACAACAAACATTTGGTCCTTCGAGCCGGATCGACGTCAAGGAAAACGAAACTTAGCGACTTTCCCGCTCTGTCAACTGTTGTGTATTCCAATCACCATGTCATCGTGCGATGAACTTCTCGCTTTGCAAATTCAGCTCATGGGTCAAGTATCGAGAGCGCTGGCCAACTAGAATAAACTCGGGCAAGCAAAGATGACGCAAGCCATCACTCGACAGCGACTCGCCGGTCTCAAAAACACATTCGCTAAATGTCAGGAGCTTGATGGAAAACTCGTTCTCTATGCCGACGATAAATTGAAAGCCTCTCACTCATACTTTCAAAACCATCTTTTCGTCAACTGCGAGGATGTCTACAACGAGGCTGCGGACTTTATGGCAGAGGTGCTAGCCACCT
Source organism: Temnothorax americanus (assembly GCF_048541705.1). Lineage (NCBI taxonomy): Eukaryota > Metazoa > Arthropoda > Insecta > Hymenoptera > Formicidae > Temnothorax > Temnothorax americanus. Next base: position 20,258 of record NW_027509395.1, read on the forward strand.
TTAAACCCCAGCCACCCCACCACTCAACGATCAACGTAAGCGGTCTGGCTGACTCATTCCGTCCGTCCTCTCACTTGCCACAGATCAACTTACCGACGTTCGACGGCAACTTTGACAAATGGGAAAGTTTTCGAGATCGCTTCACCTCCCTGGTTTGTAATGATGCTACCATTTCTAATGTCGACCGCATGCACTATCTTTGCTCGTGTGTAAAAGGGGATGTAAGTAACGTGTTGACTCATCTCGCGATTACCAAAGCAAATTTTGTTGTCGCGTGGGACATCCTGCAATCGCGGTACGACAACAAGCGTCGTCTGATTACCGGGCATTTACAAACGCTGCTCCAGCTGCCGGCGCTGGTCTCCGAAATTTCCAAAGACCTTCGGAACTTCTGCGATCAAACGAACGCTGCGATACAAGCTTTACAAAATTTAAGGCGTCCGGTAGAACACTGGGATGACGTATTAGTATTTCTCGTTGCGCAAAAACTTGATAAATTCTCGAGAAAGGCATGGGAACTTAAACTCGGGGATACGGGAGAGTATCCTAAATATACGGAGCTCGATCAATTTCTCGAATCGCAAGTTCGCGCGCTAGAGACTATCGTGCCCGTGACTCCCAAGATCGCGGAGTCGTTTAAACCGAAAAATAAAGTTCTCGCATCACACGCGGCGTCGACCGCGACATTATCTTGTCTTCTGTGCAAAACAAGTCACCTGTTGTACCAATGTTCCACCTTTCTGAATCAAACACAGGCTCAACGTGCCGATTTCATACGAAAAGTAAAGCGTTGCTTTAATTGCCTCAGCGCAAAGCATCCGGTCAAAGATTGTACAAACTCCCGCAGCTGAAAGCAATGCAGTAAGCGACACCACACTCTGTTGCATCTCGATGCGTCCGTCAAAACCAATGAAACCGAACCAGTAGAATCCGCAGTCACGGTAGCGGCAATCGAAAAAATCGAAAGTGAAGTCGCGTCACATACAGTCTCAAAAACCGTGTCGCCGAATTCGCAGATTCTCCTCGCCGCCGCGCGCGTTCGCGTGCATTCATCGGACGGCCGTGCGATCACGATTCGAGCCCTTCTCGACCAAGGGTCTGCTGCTACCTTGATTACGGAGTCGGTCGCCCAATGCCTGAGATTACCGAAAATCTCACGCTCCGTATGCGTCACGGGCATTGGCGATACCCAATCCATCATACGCCATGCTGTTAAAATTACATTAACTCCCACGTCGTGCGATGGGCCCGCCTATTCGACAACCGCGCTCATCATGAAATCGCTCACTCGGTATAAGCCGAGCCGTGTCAACTCCATGTGTTTATGGAAGCACATCACAGGCCTCAAACTCGCCGATAGCGAACCCATGAATCTCGACCCGGTCGATTTAATTATCGGTGCCGATCTATTCGGTTTCTTACTCTTGGAGGGAGTTCGGAAAAGTGCCGAAAATGAGCCGATCGCTCAGAACACCACGCTTGGGTGGATACTCTCCGGTCCCGTGGCTTCCCCTCCTTCCTCTCCCCGTGAATCCGTGCAAATCCATCACGGAACCGTTTTTGATAACCTCAAATCCGACCTTCGTCGCTTTTGAGAGGTCAAAGACATTCCCCGGAAGGCTCACATGAGTCCCGAGAAACTCCAATGTGAGGAACATTTCGCAACCACGCACACTCGCACGCCTGAAAGACGGTACGTTGTCAGGCTACCATTCAAACGCGGCCTTTTTCAGTTAGGCGAATCCCGCTTCGCCGCCCTTTCGAGTCTCAGACGCGTAGAACACCGTCTTGAACGTGAACCGACCACCGCTTCCGAATATCGCAAATTCCTGGACGAGTACGAGAGGCTCGGCCACATGGCCAAGATCCCCCCGGAAGATCTCGTCGTCGACGTCACTAAACGATACTACATTCCGCATCACGCCGTAGTACGAGCCACCAGCGAAACAACGCGTCTCTGCGTTGTATTCAACGCCTCCGCGCGAACCACAAATGGCACCTCCTTAAACGATCACCTCCTGATCGGGCCAAAACTCCAGCGCGATCTCGTCGTCGTGATTCTCCGATGGAGGCAGTACCGATATGTTTTTACTGCTGACATAGCGAAAATGTATCGGCAAATCCGTGTTGATCTTCGCGACACGGATTATCAGCGCATTTTATGGCGTCGCTCTCCTTCGGATCCCGTCGAAGAATATCGAATGCTAACCGTCACGTATGGCGGTGCCTATGCTCCCTTTTTAGCCATTCATTCCGTAGAGCAGCTCGCCGCCGACGAGGGATCGCAATTTCCGCTCGCGGTTCCCGTCCTACTCGAAGAAACATACGTCGATGACTGTGTTTTCGGCGCCGACGACAAAGTTCTCGGGCGTCAAACCCGGGATCAAGTAAACGCACTATAGGCCAAAGGTTGTTTTCGTCTCCGAAAATGAGCAAGTAATTGTCCGGAGCTCATTGCCGACCTCGATCCCTCCGATCATGGCCTTGCGAGCCCCAAAGTTCTCCAGAACGATGAGCATCTCAAAATTCTTGGGATTGCCTGGAATCCGCCTCAGGACGTGTTCCAATTTCAAGTCGCTACCCAAAATCCCGGCACAACAAAACGCGCCATTCTCTCCACTATTGCCAAACTGTTCGATCCGCTCGGCTGGGTGGCCCCGGTCGTCGTCACCGCAAAAATTTTCATGCAGCAGCTCTGGCTTTTAAAATTAAATTGGGACGATGAGATTCCGGACACTCATCTCCGTCCATGGAAGTCTTGGTCGCACGATTACTTGCACACCCTTCAGCAAAGGCCGAAATGGCGCGCCGTTCAGCGATTAGCCCGACTGGGTCAAATCGTCCTCATTCGCAACTCGCTCGCGCCGCCGAGCCAATGGGAACTCGGGCGCATAACCGTGTGTCATCCGGGCAAAGACGGTTTGACCCGAGTCGTCACCGTGAGGACGAGTCGGTCGGAGTACAAGCGCCCTATAACTAAACTGTGCTTTCTCCCGGTGGACATCAAGAACGAACAACCCATAGATTCCGCCAGGGCGGGCGGCGTCACTCATTGATTGACACATTTTTTAATTTCCCCCGTTGTGACATATGTTGTAAAATAATAATTTCGAATGCATTTATTCGAAGCGGGCGGTATGTTCCGGAATCAGCGAGCACCGTCGCGCCGCAATAAGCCCTCTCGCTATTGGGTCGCATAGCCCGTCGTTACACGTGCGAATTCCCCTCCCACCGAAACTGTCAAGTTTGCGCGATCACCGACGATCGACATGTGCGTCGCTCTCGAAAGCGAGTCGGCAATTAGCTACCACACAAAACGGTTCGAATTCGTGCCGGTCAATAACTTCCTATTCGTACGCAATCTGAACGAGTTGATAATCGTAATCGTTGAGACAGCCTACCGCCTACCCCTGTGTGAAAAAACGGTCTGCATCCGGAGTTGTAGCCGCGTTGCGCAAATTAAACGGACGTGCCTATTTTCTACGCGCGAGCCCGTTCAGGAGAGCTCCAGGAACCACGAAGCGCCCGTTCGCGTTGAGTCACGAACGCCCGTGCTCGTTTCAGTGTCGAACGAATCCGTCTTTGACGGTGCAGGGCGCGCCTCCACTCGCCAACGACGACTTGCACGCCTCAAATCAGCGTCCAGTATCGCTCGCCTCCGCCTAATTAGAATAAATTATCTGTTGAGCTAATCAACGAAGTCGTTAATTTCAAAAGTGACCTTTGCCTTGACGATCGAACCTTCCGACAAGGTTGAAACACAGCGTCCGTGGTGTCAACACAACAAACAATACCAATGCCAATTTCTATTTCACATGCATATGGTACATGAAAAAATAAAATAAAGTCGTAAAACTTTAAAAAATTATTTTTATTAATTTTTTTTAACTCGATACCGGGCGATAATAGTTTTAGTTGAATGTTCGGCGAACGTTTATTTGCACGTTCTCTGAACGTTAAAAAGGAACGTTCTCTCAACGTTTAAGAAGGAACGTTCCATGCGACCGTCAAACGAACGTTCTTGTGGTGGCACTTCCGAACTGTTAATGAACGGTGCGGGTTCGAACGTTACCCGGACGTTTTCTCGGCGTGCGTGTGCTGGTGGGGTAGCTTACCTGCTGCTACTCTTCCGCTCGAGATCACGGACATCCGGCTGCCGAGAGAAAGATTGTAAGGCCACTGCTCAAGCACCGTATTATAACCAAGTAAAACCGTCTTGACGCCGAGGCCCTCTCGGGAGTCACGTTGTGCCGCGAGTATTGTGAAATCCGCTCAGTAATGCCGAGAGAAATACTACGGGAGGGCTCGGTCGAGTAAATGAACGAAATAGCCCGTCTCAGAGACTCACGCCCGACCGCCGACAATCAGCGAGCGCTTAGAACAACGCGTACGTAGAGTACACGCGAGCGAAGAATACCGCGTAATTAGAGGCACGCGTGCATCGTGTCGTAGGTTGTAAGCGAGATCTGGCGTATGGATACAGTGCGTGCAGATCGTGTGCAATTACGCCCCCGACGTGAGGGATCGTGTAATCGATGGAGTTAAGAGTCGGGAGATTGTAAAACTGGTGGATAGTCCTTCGCACGAGCCGGACACCGTATCGTCGTGGGGCCGTAAGGTGGGCTCCGCGTAATCGCGTCATGACGTGCAAGGCGTATTTTGCGGGCCGCGCAAGGTATCAAGCGTGATAGCGGATGTTCTTCGCGAGGCCATTGAAAGCGAGGTAGGTTCGCGTAAAGGCGAACTACCTTTCGCGCTACGTTTTGTTCCGCGTTAATGTATCTTGTTCCGCGTTAATGTATCCGGTTCCGAGTTAATGTACCTTGTTCCGCGTTAATATATTTTGTCTCGCGTTAAGGTATTTTGTTAGATCAGTCGCGTTCATGTACCTTTCGCGTTATTATCTTTTGCGTTAGAGTATCTTGTTATATCACCCGCATCCATGTATTTTTGCGTTAATTCGTCGTTGTGTTATTTGCATAGTTAATGAGTCGTATCGAGATGTTTTGCGTTTTCGCAGAATTCGTGGCGGGACGCGTTGTGACCGTTATCGGTCATCTCCGTGAGATATACTATACACTATTTTTACTTCTGATTATTTTCTATGCTCTGTCTTTTTGTTTAAATATACTTTTTATTATTACTATACTTTGATTTATAAAAATAAGGAAAAGGCTGTAAGGGTCACACGCGGTTCTTCAAACGTAGTCTCAAAGCAATTTTATTCACAATAAAACAATCCGTACGTTTCGACTCTGATTCGAGTCATCCTCAGCAGTAGTTCAAATTAGAATAAACGTTCTCCTTTATACATAGCAAGTTTGCTGTTTGGAAATTTGCAGAAACCTACGACTACGACAGCCAAGTCTGTAAAATAAATTAAATGCAAAAATCCAGACAAGTTCACGAGTTCAGAAAACTTACCAAGTAGTCTGGAAAATATAAAAAACAATAGTATGTGCCACACAAAGGCATGGTGAGAAATTATGTAAAGAGCGATCCGGAGATTCTGTCGCCTCGACGCAAGCAAACGATATGAAACCGTATAACACGCAGCCTCAAGTCAAGAGTTGGTACCATAAATAAAAGTGTAGGTCAGGGACAAATAACAAAGGTAAAAATCGATATCTAAATACAGAATATTAAACGCTAATTCTACCGAATGGCAAAGACAGCTATGGGCATGTTTTTACAATTTGTCTAAAATAAAAACGTATGCGTGGTGTAGAAACTCTGTGTCGGTTTGCGAGTTCAAACTGTTCTTTTGTAATTTTATATGTAGCATTTCAGAAACTAGTCGCTTAGATAAGAAGCTCTCTCTGTCAAGGATTTCCACATTTTCCCAATCAAAATCGTAATCAAAATTGATTCTATGTTCAGTTATGACGGATTGAGTTGCTGTATTTCTATTAATGAGATTACGATGTTCCGTAACTCTCGTTTTTAGTTGTCTCAAAGTCTGCCCAACATATGTGGCGTCACAATTTTTACAGGAAATTTTATATACAACATGCTTGTTTGATTGGGTGGGGAGAATATTCTTCTGAACTCTAATGAACCTTTTCAATTTATTAAGACTAAAGAAAGACAAGTTAACATTCAAATCCTCTATCACACTATTGAATTTCTCCGATATATTAGGAACATATGGTATAATAAACCATTTACCCCGACCTTCTTCAATTGTAGGTGGAGGTACGTTCTGTTTCTTGGTACGTTTCTGGAGCAAAGATTTGATTCTCGTATTAATGGTATTGAATATGAATGTTAACGGAGAGTCGTTATTTAACAAAGTGTCAATTATTAGTTTAATATTCTTTTGATGATATTTAGGATGTGATAATATAAACGCCCTATCAACCATGCCAATAACTGTGCTTCTTTTTTGAGAAACGGGGTGTTGCGACATAAAATTTAAATACCGTCCCGAAAATGTTGGTTTGTGAAACCAATCGAATTCTAGGAAGTTATTATTGTTAATCAACGTTACATCTAAAAAATTTGTCTTATTGCCCCCTACTTCAATAGTAAACTGTAAACAAGGGTGGTATGAATTGAAAGCATGTAACGACCCTTACAGCCTTTTCCTTATTCTTTTTAATTTCGAGGGCCTTGTCACTACTTTCATAAACTTTGATTTATTTCATGTGTGTTGATTTCGTTGCGTTCCCTCTCCTCCTCTCCGAGATCGAACAGCGATTGCCAACAGAACCCAAGCCTGAGAGAATAAGCTGGTTAGGATTCGCGTAACGTGGTGCGAGTCATTGCACCTGGCGCCCATGTCGTACTTTGAAAATTATACCGGGTCGAGCTACTATACGTGACTAACAGTTTTGAACAATTCCAGCTTGCAGGAATATAGGTTTTTGGGTAATTTAGAGTAATTGACGGCGCGCTCCTCATCGGCGGGCGAAACCGAAAGGATTCGTCGTCGTCATAAATTCTTATCACAATTTTAGTCCTTCTAACAAATGTATTATCCCTGATATATCTTCAAGCGCTTTAATTCTTTCAAATGATATTCAGGGTATCAACTTATTATTATAGAATAGATTAATTTATAGTGTCCATTATGACAATTTTTACACCTTCCTGGCGATTCTCTAACATTTCCACGAACGAAACGCAATTATCATATCTAATGTCTGCCCAGTTACATGAATTTTTTTCTATGGCTTTTATATTATTATATAAGTTGATAAAAGTAAATTTTTTGACAATGGAATTGTCTGAGTATTTACAATTATTATCCATAGTTCTTAATTGTTGAGTATAAATAATAATCGATGGATTATCGAATAATTAAATAATAAAATGTATGTACAATGAATGGTAGAGACTATGAAACATGTTATCTACAATTATAACATTTATAATTATGGCGTTATTATTTACAATTCAGATATATTATATACAATTTTCATTCGGAGATTCTTAAATATAGACAATTCAATCAATAAAATTTTATTTTAATGTCTCATACAACTCATTTTTCAGCCGACGGAAAGGAAAAACGTTCTGTCTCTATTCCTTGCTTAACCTTACACTCAAAAACTGTATCATTAGCAATACTAACAAATCATGTATCGAGATCATTGTCATTTAGGAGTCTTTCAAGCTCGTTGGAGATAAAAATCCTTTCCGGAACAATTGTACTTCTCCATTTGCATACTGAAAAAAAAACATTCGCCATAATTTGAATAAGTTTAAAAGAAAATTTGTGCGTAATGTAACATAATAGAACAAAATGTAGCAATTGATATATACTACTCCAAAGTTTCAATAAATATAATAACGTATAATAAAAATATGTCAATCATAACCTCAAACTGGCTTTATTCACTTCATTTGTATATCAAAAACCTCTTTGTTCTGTTAAAAATTTTGTTAAACTCGACGGCTAATTTCAGTCAAATTTTGGCATTAATGACAGCTTGTTATATTTAATCATACATAATGTCAATAAACAATAATAATTCTTGCGAAAACGACGAATCAGTAAATTAATTAATTGTAAACTCAGTTTGTCTTCGCAGTGCTTTGTGGGATTTAAATAGCAAATTTTATAAAGATAAGGTATATAAAAGGTGTTCGAGATTCACGGTGAGATAACACGGTGCGTCATCCCTTCAGATGACAGCATCGAGCGGGTAACGTTACCCTGGATCCTCGCGGCAGTTGGCGCAAGCTCAGGCGCGCTGATTAGCAGCATCATCCTCGCGATTTTCAACACTTCGTTCGCATGGCCGCTGAGTGACCAGACGTACTTTTACGTGCTCTGTACAATTCAACGTTTTTGTGAATACGCATATAAGTGCTCATTGAAGCGACTCAACCTGCAGAGACACACTATTCAAGTGTGAAAAGGACTACTCATTAATCTCAAGTGCATCAACACGACGGACCAGGATCTCACACGTGCGCGAGTGCCGGACGTCACTGTTTCAACGGCTCAAAAGCAGCTCACGTAACAAGGAAAGCGATTCATATAATTGCCTCTCGAGTGCACGGACTATTACTTTGACTTCTCATTTTGAAAAGGACTGCTTATCATTTTAAGGACTGTACATATTTTGTTGCTCAATTAAAGACGGCTCAGACTGTGCTTTGAGTTACACTTTAAATAAAAAAATAATTAATCAACACCGTCCACGCGCGTCCCTCTCATCCCACTTCCATTGCCGGGATTAATCAGCAATTTCGCAAACATTTGGTCCTTCGAGCCGGATGCGTGGAACTTACGGTGTAGCTCAGACACAGATCACGTGAACAGTGCATACCCTTCGAGGTATGACACAGACATTATCACGTGCTCAGTACATGACCTTCTAACGGTTCTCGTTTCGTGCAGTATTTTTTACGCGCTAAGTCTTCTCATCGTGCGCTGCTCAGTAACGGCTCAGCATGGCGGAACCACCAAAAAACGAGTGCAGGCAATAAGACCACCACGCCATTGCAGCTCGATGTGCCGCAGGATAAGCGAACGTCGGAGCGCCAAGCTTCACCAGTGCGCTTGTCTACGGAGCTCACCCTCAAGGTTCAAACTCAAATGAATCGCCTTGGGACGGTGCAGGAGATTGGCGAGACACTGCCATCTTGTGCAGAGGACACGTCATTAGAGGAAATTTTACAAATCTCCATGAATCTCGAAAAGGTGCATAAAGCGTTTCTCAAGGAGCACGCATATTTTGAGGTTTCATGGCCGGCGGCGCTTATACAACACGAATACTTCACAAAAAATGTTCACGCCACGGAGGCGCGGTATCACATGACGGCTCGTCGCGCTATCGCAAAGATCAAGAGTTGTTCGAGAGCACGCGGTAGCGCGGTGTAGCGCGAGGTAGAAGACGACCACAAAGAACGAAAGCAGCAAGTCCAGAATTAAACAAAAATAAAGCACCGTATATTCAAACGTATTTACAAGTATTTACACAGGTTTATTTCAGGCGGAGTACCGTGAGCGTGCACAGAGTTTAGCACGGCAAGCGGCGCGAATGCAAGCAAGTGCGAATTGCAAAAAGGCGGTGATAAGCGGTATAGCAAAGCGGTGTACTACACTGAGAGAAAAGATCCGTTGTACCAACTTAAAAGTGAATCGTAAAATTAACAAAACCCTTGTTTATTTCTTACTACAACTTACTTCAGTAGTATCTACTGAACTTTTTAGTTATAGTTACAGTGTTGCCCGATAGGAGCAACGGTTCACTAGTTTTGTCAATGTGACGTAACCTATTCAGTTAGGCTGCGTGGAAACGTCACTCGAGTGCAGGCTACAACATTTCTCGTGTACGTGTTTTCGAATAATAATATAGATAAATTTATTGAAAATATTCTGACACAGTGGAATTTAAGTTGTTTAAATGAAAATTTTAAACGTATATATATTTATTCCTACATATACATGTATTATATAATTCGTCTGCCGTTCTATTATATCTTGTAAACTAATGTAAACATTGAGGTTAAAGTTGTATATATATTAAAAACTTCCAGAAACTAATCAAGTTTCTCATTTTACTTTAACGTTTTTGATATTACAAATAATATTTAAAAAAAGTAAAAAGTTAAATTGGTAAACTGGCGCGGCGTACATACACGGTACTGCTTCTTGCGGCGCTCGGCCGCTAGCACGCGCGTGGAGTGGAAAAAATAGCACCGCGTTCCGGTCTCTACTGATAAATTCAGTAGTTTTTACTGAAGAAGCATGTAGTTGTGGTTATTGTAGATGGTTCTGTCATATTTACAACGTAATGCTGTTGACGTTACTGGACATGCGTTACTGTACTACTTCAGTTGGAATTACTGAACTTATCAGTAGACACAACGGATCTTTTCTCTCAATGTAGCGGTGATCTGCGAGCGAAATCGATTCCGCGACGCAGCGGTGGTCCTTTTATCACCTCCGAGGCGAAAACTTCCTCCCGGCGGATTTCCCAAAATTTCGGGATGGTGATTGGCCATCGGAGCCCTACGTCACCGTGTGGACGTCACCGACGGGAACGTTACGTGGTTTTGACTGCTTTGTTTATAGCATGGATCTTTTTTTTGCGAGAGCGTTGTTGTTTGATTTTATTTGCGCGACCGGTCGACCGTGGCTGTGTTATTGCTAACATTTAGCAAATTTTCCGGAATGTAACGAAAGATCCATGCTATAACGTGACAAAAATTATTCCTTTGACGCAAAGTTATTTAGGCGAGTATTTTATAGAATGCGTGCTTGCGTTGACATGCATCCGAACGCGATTTCCTTGCGATGCGATTGATCGCGATCTCAAACAAGAGTGCATTTTTAAAGAAGCCCGCTGCACCACAGGAATGGCCGCATCTCACCAAGTTAACCTTGGCTGATCCAGATTTTCTCACACCACGGCCAGTGGATATCATCATTGAAGCTGACTCATATGGGCAGATCATTAAGTCCAACATCATCAAACAAGATCCATTGATGCTAATTGCGCAGCTATCAATTTTTGTATGGCTCGTTTTCGGACCTGTCGACACGTCATCATCGGCATCTGCTGCAGTGCATCATGCCTCAATTCAGGAAAGAGAAGATGCTCTCGACGAGTTATTGTCGAATTTTTGTACACAAGAAGAAGTGCCTGCGAGTAATAATCATGATCTTACTTCTGACGAGCAAAGATGTGAAGAATATTTCAAGACCACTGTTTCGCGGGACTCAACAGGTCGATACACGGTTCGAATTCCGTTAAAATCATCACCTGATACTCTTGGTGATTCGTATCACACTGCTCATCGATGTCTGCAGGGGTTAATAAAAAGATTCTCACAAGATCACAACTATCGACGTCGGTATCATCAATTTATGACCGAATATCGAGAACTCAATCACATGACGGAAGTTTCACCGGTGTCCAGTCAGCACACGCAATATTACTTGCCACATCACGGAGTGCTCAGACCAGACAGTGCAACCACAAAATTACGGGTGGTATTTAATGCTCGAGTGCATCTACATCCGGCCGCTCACTTAATGATCTCATGCACACGGGAGCCAAGTTGCATTTGGACATCACCGATGTTTTGCTCTGGATTCGACAATTTCGACATTTAGTTGCCACTGACATCACCAAAATGTATAGGCAAATCAACGTACATAAAGATGACTGGAATTTACAACGGATTCTCTGGATAGACGAACAGCTCAATGAAGTGCCATATTATCTAACAACGGTCACGTATGGTACCAAGGCTGCCCCGTTCTTAGCAGTACGAACACTGCTGCAACTGGTGGAGGATGAAGGCCACAACTTTCCCCTTGCAGTGCTGTCAATCCTTCAAGGTCGATATGTCGACGACACTTTTGGAGGCGCTAACACTGTCCAGCAGGTAATAAAAATTTTATTGCAGCTAAAGAACTTGTGCATAGCGGGCGGTTTTTCATTAGCCAAGTGGCACGCGACTCATCTAAATGTGCTCACTGCGATTCAAGCAGAAAAAGACCAGGGCTCACAAATTGCATTTGACAATTGCGTAATCAAAATACCCGGATTAAGACAAATTCATTCACATTCTCAACAAAGATCTCGTCACACACCAATCACCTCACCAAACGCCTCGTTTTGTCTGAAGTGGCTCAGATATTTGATCCACTGGGCTTTGCATCACCAGTAGTGATCAAGGCGAAGATGCTCTTGCAGGAGCTTTGGCTTCATAAGCTCCAATGGGATGAACCACTGCCATCCCAGGTCTCATCACGGTGGCTCATCATCAGAAAAAAACTCACAAGCTTGATCAAGCTCTCAATACTTCGGTGGTACAACACATGGAGCACCTCGTCAGTAAAATTTCATGGCTTTTCTGATGCTTCTCAACTGGCAATGGCTGTAGTCGTATTTATCACCGTCCACGGCTCTAATGGCGCCACGATTTCATTGGTGTGCTCCAAAATTAAAGTAGCACATCTCAAACAGCTCACCATCCTGAGACTTGAACTCACCGCAGCACTGCTGCTCTCAAGGCTCATGCAATACCGACATCTGACGGTAAATTCGAAGACTGGCTTTCGTTCAAAAACGAGTTCCGTAATATGATCAATTCGCAGAAAGATCTCTCGGAGATCGATAAGTTACATTACTTGAAAGCGGCATTAAAAGACGAAGCCGCCAATAAAATAAAAATCTTTGCAATCGACGGTATTAATTATTCAAAGGCATGGAAAGTTGTAACGATGCGCGGGAAACTTGCCGAACCGGGGCCTTCCCGCACGACGCCAACGAGCGCCGACGGAGGCCGATCCCCGCCAAAGCGAGCGCACGGGATCGCGCCGCTCCCACACCGCGCAACTCACCTGATGATCGACCTTTCTCCTGCCGAGCTCGCCGCGCCGAGGGATATATAAACCGGCGCGCTCGCCGAGACGGCACTTCGTCTACGCTACAGCTTTCCGCTGCTCCTGGCAAAGCCTACCTTCCATATCCTAGGCGACACGCAAAACAAAGTCCAGGGTGTGGGTCTCTACTGAGTGTTTTCAGAGTGTCTCCGAAACTCCATCGCACTTACTCCCGACGGCTACGGCGAGTGCACATGCACTACCGTTTGTAATATACCGCGTTGCGTTATTTCTGTAAGAGCCGCGTTCGCTATACCTCCCGAGTGCATCTGCACTGCCGCTTGTAGCACACCGCGATGCGTTATCCTCTGTACAAACCGCGTTCGTTATATCTCCCGAGTGCACGTGCACTACCGTTTGTAATATACCGCGTTGCGCTATTTTTGTAAAAAACCTCGTTCAGTATACCTCCCGAGTGCATATGCACTACCGCTTGAAATATACCGCGTGACGATATTCTATTTGCGTACATATCGCGCCAAGTGCATATGCACTACCGTTTGTAATATACCGCGTTGCGCTATTTCTGTAAAAAACTTCGTTCAGTATACCTCCCGAGTTCATATGCACTACCGCTTGTAATATACCGCGTGGCGATATTCTATTCGCGTACATATCGCGCCAAGTGCATATGCACTACCGCTTGTAATATACCGCGTTGCAATATTCTGTTCGCGTACACATCACGTCAGGTGCACATGCATTACCGCTTGTAATATACCGCGTTCCCCTACAATCTACGTGTAATCTCAAATTCTGAGCTAAATAAAATAACTAATACGTGTGTACTATAAATAATTGACTACTGTCTCTGGGCCTTTCATCGAACTCCCGATCCAGCAAGCTAGTCCGGGTTCGATAAAGTCAGGCCGTTACAAAGTATTAAAGCGCGCTTACGAAGTGAAAAGAGTTTTGATTTCGCGTCATATCTCTTCGATTTTAAATTTGCCTTCATTAGACAAAGAAACCACCGACGGAATATCCAAGCTCGCCGATGACACGCTGTACAACATGTAGCTTTATTAACCGCGTTAGGCGTTTCGGTCACGCACGAAATGGTCGTTCACATTCTCAAAACTAAGTTACCAAAATTTACTTTAGATAGGTGGGAGAGGTCTCTTGAGAGAGATGAATTCCCATCTCTCGATCAACTATATGAATTTCTATACAAAACCGCTGTTTGTGTTTCAAAGCGAGACCGATCGAAATTGTCAGAAGTCGTAAAAAACAAGGCGAACCTCCGGCAAAAAGGAAGCAAGTCTATCCTTCGAACAAGGCTTTCGTGATGAACGCGTTGCGTAATTGTGTAGCATGTCACAATAAACGACATCCGCTCTACATATGCGATAAATTTAAGCAATTATCGGTTCAAATGCGTATCGAAGTAGTAAAAAATGCAAAATTATGTTATAATTGCTTACGGTCTCATCGCGGTAGTCCGTGTAAATTATCTACATGCACACACTGTCAGAAGCGACACAACTCACTTTTGCATCTCGACAACTACGCGACCACAAGTAAAGTTAACACAGAATCATCCGAATCAAAAACCAATTGACTGACCGACATGACTGGGGGGAGCGCATTGTCTCTCGCGACGATATTGCCCACATTCACGCCACAATTAATGACCAGCGCATTGGTATATATCCGTGACAATAAACATAAACTGATAAGATGCCGTGCATTATTAGACACGTGCGCTACAGCAAATTTTATTTCCGAGTCCATTGTAAAACGTTTGAACATACACACGGTTACACAATCAATACCAATTAGCGCGATTAATACTATGAGTTCAGAATCAAAGGAAGTAGTGCAAATCACAATACAATCAACACAAAACATATACTGCAAAACTCTAACGTGCTTAACGTTACCAGCTATTACTGATTTAGTGCCGTCTGAGATCTTTCCGCGAGACACGATAAAAGTTCCGTCGAACATCAAGCTAGCAGATCCGGAATTTTATTTGCCACGCCCCATTGAATTATTAATTGGTTCCGGAGCGACACTGTCGCTATTCTCCATCGGTCAAGTTAATTTATCGCGTAACGGCCCGGGAAAAAATGTTTATATACAATTTTATTTAATTATATATAGTTTTGTAAATATAATTATACATGGATTTTGACCTGATCTAATTATATATAAATAGATACAATTGTATATGATTATATGTGCACGGGGGGGTATGAGGCGCTCCCCGGATTTGCGATTGGTCAACAAAATTTCTCGAAAGACCAGAGGGCCCGTGCCCTCGCGAAAGCGAATAAAGCGAAGCAAGCAAGCGAATATAAAAAATGCGAGGCGACTCACCGTGTCGTTGCCCGGCGCCTCCTGGGTGTCGACGTCGTCCTCCCGTTGGCGAGATCTCTGGCGTGCAAGGCGAAAGCATGCAACAGTCCGGTATAGCAAGCGGGTACGGACAGGCAGGTATAGCAAGCAGGCACAGATAGGCAGGATAGCAAGCAGTCACAGATAGGCAGGATATCAAGCAATTAGGCCTTCGTGGTCTGCGATAGGCGACCGAGCACTCCGAGTTTGCACATGCAAAAACGGTAACGTGTGAGCTTCACGACGTTCGACTGATGAGTGCCTCTCTTCGGCGTTCTCCGGCTCGCGCACCTGCGAAGTACGGCGCGAGCGAGTACCGAATTCTTCTCATAATTGGGGATGCCACCCGTGGGCGGGCAGCACGAGTCGGGTGAGTCGCGCGAATATCGACAAGTGTACTAATCGCGATCCACCGACGTTTCGCTAATAGGCGCGATAATTAATCAATACAAGAACCGTACCATTAACAATGTGAAACGACAACACGAAATCAATTTTATAATTAACTACTATTTACACTATGATAGATACATGGCGGTGCGCCAAACAATATGTAATTAGATCAAACTATGCATACCTCATATATATATATATATATATATATATATATATATAATTAGATATAATTATATATTTTTAAATACAATTAGATCAAATCTTTAATGGGTCTGTTTTTGTGGTAAATATGTAGAATCAAAAGTAAAATGATTTATTCCATATATTATAACTTGGCACTGCTTGAGACAGTGCCGTGTCTCTTGATACCGTTTTTATACTACTGTTCGTCAAATTTTAAATACAAGAAACGAATCCTATCGAATGCCATCTATCGGATAATCTAAATTTAAAGTTTATATATGATTATATATAATTATATATAATTATATATATTTTTTTTATATTTGTAACACACCAAGTTTAATAAAATCTATTATGTGAACAATAAAATATATGTGTACGCACACATACATATAAAAATAAAATTATACATTATTCTTACTAGAAAAATGGTATTTTTACGCAAATTTATTATTTATTATTTCAATCAAACATTAAAATATAAATATATATATAATTATATCTAATTTGGCGCAATTATATATAAGTTTGTATATAATTTGATGTATCTCAACTTGAAAAAAAATTTCAATATAACTTTGCATAATTTGATATAGAGTTATAAATATTTTGGTATAATTACATATAATTATTTACTCAAAAGAGACTTTTGATATAACTTTACATAATTTGATATAAAGTTATAAATATTTGGATATAATTGCATATAAATGAATACATAAAAAGATCTTTATATATATAATTATATATATAATATATATATAATTATATATAATATGATATAATTAGATAAAATTGTATATAAACATTTTTTCCCGGGAGTCATGACCTTTATCTACAGAAAACTTAGCTCGGATGGGTAATCGCCGGCAGCTCCGCGAGGCAAAATTCCATTAAAACAGCATCTTGTTGCTTAACAAATTTAGAAACACAATTAACCAAATTCTGGGCGATTGAAAAAATTACAGTTGACAAACCTTTATCGGAAGATGATAGAATGTGCGAAGCACATTTCGCAAAAAACGCTGTACGCAACGATGATGGTCGCTACGTGGTTCGCTTGCCGTTTCGCAAATCAAATCCGCATATCGGCGATTCACGGACAATAGCACTTAAACGCTTATTGTCACTGGAACGTAAATTAGACAAAGACGTAACTCTAAAATCAGAATATACAAAGGTAATAAATAAATATAAAAAATTAAGACACATGTCTTTAGTTAAAAATCCGAGTAACGACGGGTTTTATATGCCTCACCACGCCGTAATCAAACAATCGAGCAATACAACGAAAGTGCGAGTTGTTTTCGACGCGTCGGCGAAATCAACGAAAGGCATATCATTGAATGAGCTTTTAATGATAGGACCGACAATTCAAGAAAAATTGTTCTCACATATAATTTGATTTAGAACTTATAGCTACGTCATTACAGCCGATATCGAGAAAATGTACCGGCAAGTGTTAATACATAAAGATGATCGTCGGTACCAGCAAATTCTTTGGCGCGAGAGCAGAAAGATAAAGACGTTCCAACTAAACACGCTTACATTCGGTGTCTCTTCAGCACCATTTCTCGCGATTCGCACCATACAAAAACTTGCAGATGACGAAAGTTGCACATTTCCTAAGGCAGCCGAAATACTTAAGAATCATATGTATGTAGATGATTTGTTAACGGGCGCTAATTCCATAGAAGAACTTCGAAATATCCGAAATGAAATAATTGAGTTATTATCTTGCGGCGGTTTTTCAATAAGACAGTGGCCATCTAATGATATACGCGTGATTCACGACTTGTCAAACAACACGTTGCATGCAAACTATGCATTTGAAAATAATTGTTCTATGAAACCTTTAGGCATTTTGTGGAATATACGCGACGATAAATTACATTACTCTGTACAGCCAGTCGAGACTACAGGCACAGTAATAAAAAGAAAAATATTATCAGAAATCGCGAAAATATATGATCCAATGGGTTTGTTAGGTCCGGTCATTCTATATGCTAAACAGTTGTTACAAACCTTATGGCGGTGCGGTACAAGTTGGGACGAGTCCGTTTCGCAAAGCATTTTTACAACGTGGTCTAAATTTACAAAACAGTTAAAATTGATACATCAAATTTTTTTTGATCGTAGACTATTTCGAGATAAATCTGATAAATTTCAAGTTCACGGATTTTGTGATGCCAGCAACTCGGGTTACGGAGCGTGCCTTTACATACGATTTATTGGAAAGGATCGTGATGTAATTAGCAATTTGCTATGTGCCAAATCGCGAGTCGCTCCGTTAAAAACCGTTTCCATTCCGCGACTTGTGCGGAGCATTATTGTTATCGCGATTATATCGTGTAGCAAGTGACGCACTATAAGGCTTACGTCAAATAATTTCAGGATAGAAACTAAAAGATCAACAAAGAGAACGTGTGGTTAAGAAAAAGAATATATTTGAACATACGAATAAGGTCCGATTGACCACGTTGCGATTGATCACAGCTTACTCAGGGCTAGTCCTAAGCTGCAGAGTTAGTGAAAATACTCTAGGCACCGGTCGTGAATGTCTATAGTTAATCACAAAATGGTCAATCGGATCCCTACCTTTATATGTACATTCACATATATTCCTTCATACATAGTGAAAAGAAAATATTGCTGAATTAATGATAATTTAAACAAATAGTAAATCCCTTACTTAATCTACCACCACTCAATAATACACATGTTTGAAAATTATAAATATTATGTGTATTATAAGTTTATGTGTATATAATAGCGGATAAGAAATGTATCTAAAATTATATAATTGTTAATAAATTGTGAACATATCTGTTCTTTTCTAATAACAAATATTATTTTATTACAATATAAATATTTATTCTTTAATATGGTTGTATTAATTTTATTTTAATATTATTTTTTATTTACACTTTTACTTATCTAAACTACTTACCTACTCACCTATTTATTATACATTAAATATAATTTGAAACTATAGAAAAATTATTTAAGAGGATTTACTATACGTTCATATACAGGTCTATTCGTTTTCGCTGCACTTCTGAACTGGTGCAACATAGTGCAATAAGTTAGAATAAAACAAATATATTTTCTTTAATTCTAACTTATTGCGCTAGTTCAAAAATGCAGCGAAAACAAATAGGCCTTATGTTTAAAAACATTTAGAAAATCACAAAAAAGATGGTACATATTGGTTACGTTCAGTAGATAGTAAGATTAATAAATTGAAATTGATTGGATATATAAATCTGAAAATAGATGTTAATCAGGATCCAATATAATTATTAAGAGGGAATTCATACCTTGGCAGACTAGCAGAAAGCAGAAGCCAATCAGAACTCGCACTGGTAGTAAGCACGATTACCAGCACGAATTCTGATTGGTTTCTGCTTTTCTGCAAGATGTAAATTCTTTTTCAGTATCGCGTTCTGCTGAACATAGATATATTCCATACATATGTATTGTATTTATATATATATATATATATATGTATATATATATATATTTTTATATATATTACAATATATATATATAATAAATTATAAATTTTTAATAAAAAAAATAATTTTTTTTGTTTAAATTTTTATCATAACATATATGTATAAGAACGAGTAATTTTTTTACTAAAATTAATAAAAGATGGTTGTAGGTTTAATTGTATAACGTAGAAATAAATATTGAAATAGAATGAAATTTTAGGTTTGAAAAAAATATTATGATAAAAATATAAAGAGAAAAAATTATTTTTTTGTTAAATATTTATAATTTATTATTGTAATATATAAAATATTTCGCTAAATTTTTGCAGTTAAATTTAAAAAATGTATACTATTCTATTATATGTTTAATACTATTGTTGTATTACTATAATACTATTATATTACATATTACTACAATACTAATCCAATATATTTAATGAATTTGTAATGTTAACAATATAAACGTTTTAAATTATTATTATTATTAAGTTATATAATTTCTTATTACAATACATATTTTAAACTAAAAATAAATTTTATAAATATCCGATATTTTTCTTTTTTTCCTTCTTCACTTTCCTTACTGATATTTGTTTATTTTTGATAACTTTATCTTCTACAGTTTGTTCTTGATCCTCTACAATTCTCACATCGTTTATAATTGGTTCATCTTTTTCCATATATGGCACTGGAACATCTAATTAACATAATTGCATATATTAACTTTCCAAAAATTAAAATAATATACAAACTTTGTTTTATAATTTAATTGATTTAAACTGAAATATCATTGACTTTAACTTCTCAAATGCTAGTAAAAAAGATTTTTGAAAAAGTAAAAAAATAAAATATAAAAATTAAAATAATATTAATTTTTTCTTATAAAAGTCGACATAAGATATGTAACAAAATATAAATTTGTTTATAATTAAAAAATCTAAAAATATATATAAAAGAGTGAAATGTAAAACAATTTTGTACAAACCTATTATTTCATTATCGTCGATATAATTTATTGTTAGATCTTCTTTGTCCATTGTTGCATCTTCATTGTTTATTGTTGCATCTTCTTTATCCATTGTTGCATCTTCTTTGCCCGTTGTTTCATTTTCTTTGTCTATTGTTGCATCTTCTTTGTCCATTGTTGCATCTCCATTGTTTATTGTTGCATTTTCTTTATCCATTGTTGCATCTTCTTTGTTCATTGTTGCATCTTCTTTATTCTCATCTATAAATATAAAAATGTTAATTATTTAAAATATATTCTTAATATATAAAAAATTTTTCTATATATAATAAATATTTTTTTCTATATAACTTAAAACATCCTAGAACTTACATTTTGATGAACTTTCAACAACTTCCTTATTTACATTTCCTGCAATTTCAGTTGACCTGCTGGACCCATAATTCAGTATGTCATACTCTATGTCAAAAGAAATTGGTTCTTGAAAAATATGTTTTGGAATTAGAGTTTAATATTATACAATATACAACACTATATTAAAAATTAATCCTAAATAAATCATTCTTAAAATATTTACCTGGCAGCAATAATGTTGGAATAGTGTGGTAACTTAATTTTTTTCTTAATTTATATTTTTCTTCGAAGTGATCTTTACAAATGGTTCTTCTTCTTATTTTTTTCACAGGTAAATCCAATAAAGCAGAATTTCCAGTGCTAATTAACCACTTTATAAATCGTTGTTTATCTTTATGAGGATTGGGAAATTCGTACATTTGCTTCTTTTGTGAAGAGCATCTTACTATTGCACACTTTTTGTGACTCATTATGCTAAAATAAATATTCACTTTGTGACTGACGCCACCCTGGGCAATGGTCGTGCCGGATAACAGCTTATTCAATTCCTCGTCGATGCGGATGGCGAGTTGCAGGTGACGGGGAATAATTCGAATAATCCATCTTGTCTTCTTGTTGTCACGAGCGGCGTTATCGGCCAATTCCAATACTTCAGCGGCGAGATATTTCATTATCGCGGCCAAGTAGACCGGTGCACCGGCACCAACGCGCTCGGCGTAATTTCCTTCCTCAGCAGTTTGTGAATACGGCCCACGAGAAATTGCAGTCCCGCCCTTTTTCTTGATCTTCTTGGTCCTTATCTCTTTATCATTACTTACTTTTCACCACTTTTCACATACACAAGACGAACATGCGAAGAAAAATAACTGCCGGCTATTGCGGAGAAAGGCATACAATTTTTCAATTCTTGATGGGAAACTTCAATCTCCAGCGATACTAGCGCACTCTAGTAGACCCGGGGCTGCGTAACATAGAACTCTTGGTCCGTATCTTCAGTTTGTCCCCCCTGATTTATTCGAGAGCTGCAGTTAATTTTACAAAGTGAAGGTATCAACTTCGACTGTGAAGATTGTCATTTTCGATGTTTTGCGCATATCTTAAATTTGGGAGTTCAGGATATACTGTGTAAATTACGATTAGATGATCCGGAAGAGTGTGAAGAAAATGATTCCAATTATTCCAAAGATGAAGATGTAGTTGCAACAAATAATGATGCTCTCAATAATCCCATTAAAAAAATTAAGGCTCTTTTTTTAAAATTAAAAAGATCTGAGCAAAGTACAAATATGTTGAAAAGTGCATGTACTAAGACAGTACCAAGTTTTTATCGCCAAAAATTGATGTGTGCACTCGCTGGGACTCAACTCATGACATGCTCAAAGTTGCATTATTGTTGAAGTCTGCACTGATTAGTTTATTTCAAAGTAATACTGCTTTTCACATATATTTACTATCCGAAGAAGAATGGTGTTTGTGCTCAGAAGTCCAGAAAATTTTAAAACATTTTAAAACTGTATCTACTGTTCTTGGCGGTGACAGCTACGTATCTTTACCGTACGTTATAGTAGCATTCAATATGCTTTTAGATAAAATCGAGAATAAAATGCAAACTTTGAACCGCACTGATAAATTGTTCAATGCATACCAAGCTGGTCGAGATAAATTACTTAAACATTATCAGAAATCTAACTGGATTTACTGTATTTGCCTCGTGCTTGATCCGAGGCACAAAATTGAAAGTTTTAATGCTACAACCTGGGGAAAAAAAATGAAAGATTAGTGTTAAAAAATTTGAAGACTTATATAAGAACAAATATTTTATTCTTTCAGACAGCTCCTTAAACAATGATTTGCGTAATTCCTCGACTGATGATGACGATGACATTGATGTGAGTGCAATATATGAGAAATCTGTTAGCGATTTAAATTGGAGAAACGAATTAACAAAATATTATAATACAAAAAGAGCAGACAAGGATGTTGATATATTGGCATGGTGGTCAACTCATTCAAAAGATTATCCATGTTTAGCAAAAATGACTCGGGACTTCCTAGGAACGCCAGTCACGTCCGTTCCAGCAGTACGATTATTTTTGAAAGCTGGATTAATCATACGCAAACACCGTAACCAGCTAACTGCTGAATATGCCAGGTCACTAATATGCCTGAATTCGTGGTACATGTCAAACTTGCACTTATCCGAATAAAAATAAAAAGAAGGCCGTAAAAAAAACTGTAAGTACGATGCAGATGTAAAAACTGACTTATTATGTATTTTGTCCGATGTAATTATGCAACTAACTTATTGAACTTAATTGAATTTAGCATAAGCTGCTAGCGAAAGACAAACAGGTCCAGGTTTCTAAAATACATCGATACGACGTTCAAAGGATTGAATATCAAAATCGAGGACATAGACTTTGGATAGAATCTACTAGTGCGAAGGAGAAGGATCTATTAATCTCTTTGAAACAAATGAAATAAATTAATATATATATAAATTATTTTTTATTCATTTTTATTAAAAAAATAGTTATAAAAAAATTATGATTTAATTACCAATTTGTAAGTTGTTTTATCGTGTAATTTTATTTCATTATCAGTTTGAATAACTCCGAGGCATTCCAATTTTTGTAATACATGCAAATAATAATAATAATTATTTTTATTTTTTTTCTTATAATTCCCAGATAAACAAGCAAGTAAACAAGTCTGTTGAAAACAGATTTTGCAAAGTATCTGCTACAAATTTTGTCAGCAAAATGTCAGCAGAATAGAATGGCAAATTGATTGCAGAATCTGCCATTTCATACAATTTAAATATATTCTATTTGAATTAAATGTATATTTCATTTGGAGTATCGTTAGATACTGTTAGATTCTGCTTGGTTTCTGCTAGAAATTTGTTGTCAAGTTATGTAAGCAGACTGCTGGTAGAACATGCGCTTACTGTCAACACAGCAATCTGCCTTAATATCCTGTTCGAGTCTACTGGCAAACTGCTGGCTCATTGCTAACATTATGCTTATCAAGAGACACGGTAGTGTCTCGCGCCAAGTACACGCGGAGCGAGACCGACCGTGACTCTTTTACGCGATGCGACGGGTTGCGAGTACCCGAGATGTTGAGATCTCGACAACGAGTGAACGAATCAAGTTCTAAGTAGGGTTGATCGATAGCTTGGGGTCCAATTAGGGGGGGGGGGTTTCTCTCATAATATTCCGCTACGTGCCCTACGAGCGGAGATATTGCGACGCAAAGTCCAAATGCGAAAATTTATTTTTAAGATACGTCGTCTACGTCGACGACCGCTCTTTATAACATACATGTAACAAACAGAGAACGTCACTTTCACTTTTTCGACACTGGCGGCGCAGGTATCGCCAGTTTCGACATCGCGCGCGTATTTCAAAATTAGGTCGATAGACTTCGGTCAGGAGGAAGATTTCTATTTAGGTATAAAAATTAGGTATATATATATAATAAATATTGAGTCAACGGAAAAGAAGGTTCTCTACGCTTGGCAGAAAGTGCCGCTAGGGAATTTTTAAGTCGATTCTTATGAATCAAGCTTGAATTTGATGTCTATGTATCCCAGGTTGCCGATGACGAGATCCAGATAGTGCGCTTCATAGTTTTCGGTGTCCAGGTGTAATTGTACGTTGAATTCGATGTCTAGGTGTCCCAGGTTGCCGATGACAAGGTCCACATAGTGCGCTCCGTAGTTTTCGGTGTCTACGTGTATTAATATTTTGAATTCGATGTCCACGTATCCCAGGTTGCCGATGACGGGATCCAGATAGTGCGCTTCATAGTTTCCGGTGTCCAGGTATAATCGTACGTTGAATTTGATGTCTAGGTGTCCCAGGTTGTTGATGACGAGGTCCACATAGTGCGCTTTGTAGTTTTTGGTGTCCAGGTGTAATAATATGTTGAATTCAATGTTTAGGTGTCCCAGGTTGCCGATGACGAGGTCCACATATTGCGCTCCGTAGTTTTCGGTGTCTACGTGTATTAATACCTTGAAATTGATGTCTAGGTGTCCCAAGTTGCTGATGACGAGGTCCATGTGGACTATGTAGTGCGCTTCATAGTTTTTGGTGTCTAGGTGTATTAATAACTTTAAATCTGAATGGGTGCGTTCAGCCGATACTCCGCTAGCCTAGCAATCGTGAGCAGTCGCTCGTTTTTGCTCGTTTCCTCTCTTTTTAATCCAGTAGGTCAAAAGAGAGGAAACGAGCGAAAACAATCGACTGCTCACGATTGCTAGGCTAGCAAAGTATCGGCTGAACGCATCCAATGTAGGACACGTAGATATCGAATTCGAGGTATTAATACATGTAGACACAGAAAACTACGAAGCGCACTATGTGGACCTCGTCATCGGCAACTTGGAACACGTGGCCATCGAATTCAAAGTATTAATACACCTGGACACCAAAAACTATAGAGCGCGCTATGTAGACCTCGTCATCGGCAACCTGGGACACCTAAACATTAAATTCAAGCTTGATTCATAACAATCGACTTAAAATTTCCCTAGCGGCAGAATTAAAATTATGTCATGACATAATAAAAATCGCTGAATTAAAATTATGTCTAGACATAATAAAAATTGGACAAAAATTATGTCTAGACATAATAAAAATTGGATGAATTAAAATTGTGTCTGACGTAAAAATAATTATCAAAAATATCGATACCTGAAGATATCGGTACATATACAGTTGCGAACAATATTCAGTAAGACACGCAAATAAAAATAAATATAGAATTTTATAGTTAACGACTTATTAACATTAATCATGTTTTTTGCGATTATGTTTTATGTTGAAATTGAAAAATATATACAAAGTGTACAACTAAAAGGGTTACAGATTATTATTTAAAAAAAACTAAGCAAAATATTAAATTGTTGTTTTCTTTAGAAATAATAGTCCGTAACACTTTTAGCTTCATACCTTGTATTATATACGGTTTATAAGATTATAAAATATATTGTTTATAAGATTAAGATGCGTAACACTACAAAAAGGCGTGATATCCGTACGAAATTACCTTTTTAAAAAAGGTAAAAAAGAGCGCCAAGTACACGCATAATAGTGTATATGTATTATGTTGTTTGTTATGTTGTTACCTCGAAAAAAACAAAGTGGTAGTATTAGACCTCCAAATAGTTTTATCCTGTACATACTGTTTATACAATGCGTAATATACTACAAAAAGGCGTGATATCCGCACAAAATTACCTTTTTTAAATAAAGGTAAAAAAGAGCGCCAAGTACACGCATAATAGTGTATATGTATTATGTTGTTACCCTGTTATGTTGTTACCTCGAAAAAAACAAAGTGGTAGTATTATACCTCCAAATAGCTTTATCCTGTACATACTGTTTATACAATGCGTAATATACTACAAAAAAGCGTGATATCCGCACAAAATTACCTTTTTTAAGAAAAGGTAAAAAAAAAGCGCCAAATACACGTATAGTAGTGTATATGTTGTTACCTAAAAAAAAAGAGAGTGGTAGAAGAAAGATTTATGTATTTTAATAAAATATTTTTATTTTGTACTGTTACCTCTGTAATTCTTTGTGATTAAATCTTTTATTCTATTGAAAAACACATATATAAACTTTGTATTTAAATACAAATTGTATTCCCTCGTTGGATTAAATATTTTAATAAAATATTTTTATTTTGTACTGTTACCTCTGTAATTCTTTGTGACCACTAAAAAATACACATGTAAACTTTGTATTTAAATATCTTGTATTCCCTTGTTAAATTTAAATAAAATTTTTTAATCTTATAAAAATGTTATCATACATTTTTTTCTAATTGACACAATGTAAAGATTTTTCAAAGTAGTGCAACAATTATTTTTTGAGGTAATATACATGTTCTCTCTGTAATTGGCGCTCTAATTTAAAGAGATATCATTTCTTTTTTGTAATTGTAATAGATCACTTGAAGCGCGACTCTTCTTTTTGATAAGGTAACATAATTTTGTGACGTGTATCACTTGGGTTATAATTTTTCGGAAATAAAGATACTACTGCTTAGATTTTTTCGAGATTTTTCGAGATATAAAGATCTACCACTTGTTACTTAGGTTTTTTCGAGGTATAATACTACCACTTTCTTTTTTTTAGGTAACAACATATACACTACTATACGTGTACTTGGCGCTTTTTTTTTACCTTTTTTAACAATAACTGTAAATTTATATTATTTTTTGTCATTAAATAAAACAGTATGAACCACAGCTTAATTGAGTATGTGTAAGCTTAATGTGTAAAAAAAATGTTATACACATAAATAATCTGACAAACGAAAAGTTCCGTTATGATTTTAATACTACTTCATTATGAAATACAATATAAGAATATAACAGCTAAACTAAAATATGTAATGATATACTTTATAATGATAGATGGATATAATATTTGTATCGTGTATAAGTATTTCAAGAAGGTCGAGAAAAATATATGTATTATGTTTTGTACCTTCATTTTTTCGAGAATTAAATTGTTTTTTCGTAAGTACCACAAAACATATTTGTGTGAAGTTTAAACAAACCTGGGTGAAAATGACAGATTTGGTATGACGTTTGATTTAAACCTTAAGAAAAATTTAATTAAAGCTTGGGAAATTAAATCTCTAGATTAACCTTTCGGAAATTATTGAAATAATAAATTATGCTGTTCACCTTTCGAATAAATTCAATATTTTTTTCCGATTGAAGCTCATGGCTAAAAAGGAAGCTGTAATTAGCGTTTGATTGCTGATTAAACAAACACATTAACACAGGATTAGTCTAAAATATACAGCAGAGACGCTATGTTTTAAGTCTTTTAGAAAAGGTTAAGGTAAAAACACCAAGTAAACGCAGTATACATATTTTTCCGCTAAAATTTTAACAGATCCATTCATTTACCACAATTTTTGCATATTTTGAACTATTTTTTGTATCGCTAATCTCGTCAAGATATCGTCGAGATCGAGATCAAGATCGAGATCATATTGTTGCGCCCGTGCCGAGACGCCCGGTAGGAGCCCGAAAAGCAGTCGCGAAGCGCTGCGTGACGTCGAGCCTGACGACGAGCTGATGCGTTGTTTGTTATCATCTGCCGTCTGTCAGATTCTCCGTCGGGCTTTTGAGCCGAACAGACGTGTTCTCGAGCTGACTGTATATTATCTCATTTCCGCATTAAACGAGTTCCTTTCTTACTGAGACTTTTTATTCCCGGCAACGGGATTGCGCGCCGCGTTCGCGAGTGTGTTTGTGTGTTGTGAGTGCAGCGAACGCGCGGTCGAGCGCAACAATATATTCAAGATTCTCGAAAATTCGAGATCGATATGCATGTTTTGATATTTTTCGAGATCAAGATCGAGATCGCAAAAATCTTGTCTCGTCTCGTCTCGTGCGCATCTCTAGTCTGTCGTCATCAATGGTACGCTTGAGGCGCTCGGGACAGGCCCACCAGTTAAAAAGGCTTCGGCGAGCCTACCATACGGCAGGTGAATTCGACCCAAGCATATTTCACCCCGCTCCGTCACAGGGTGTAACAGCCGAGCCTGTCGGCGACGTTCATCACGTCTCCAATTTGCGACAACAGCCCCTGGCTGCCGTAGAACGCCCGAAACCTAAAATAATTAGTCAAGAAAATTTAACTCAAAAAATTTGTATGATCCTTCGAGAGTGCAGCGCGATCCAAAATGGTAAAGAAAATAAATCAGAGTCTCACTTACCTTCGCGAGCCTCTTAAGATATTCTACCGCTCGGATATTTAGCATCACAAAAACCCACTCCGACGTCTCGATCGCAAACCGGACGTGACAATATTCTGCCGGAAAATCAGAATATTATTGAAATGTCTAAGATATATCTCGATATCTACAAAATATTCGAAAAATACACTATAATGTCCGCTTTTACGAACACGTAGAGATATCACTAATTTATAAGTATTATATATATATATATATATATGCATGTGTAATATGTTTAATATTAATATAAATATAAATAGAATATATTTAATCTTTTAAAATTCTAGAGTATTGGATGACGGTTGGAATGAAGCATTAATAGAAATGATGATAAAAGACGAGGAACTTATTGATAACATGATAAAATATTATGAAAACATATCATGGATAAAACGTATCGTGTATTGTGGATTTTTGAAAAAAATTCACAAAAGTAAGTGAATATTAAATATAACAAAATTTTAGAATTGTTTGTAATAACACGGGCGTGTTGCGCTAATGCATTGTTAAAAGTTAATTAATTCAACGATGTATTAGCGCAACACACGCGTGTGCGCGTGGTGCGCGCGCGTGTGCGCAAATCTATAAACTATTAATATTAAAAGCCATGATTTATACACTGACAGAATTTTCGCTAAGAATTTACTGTAATAAATTATGTTATTTTATAGAATATAAAGATATTCAAATGGCGGAAAAAATAAAACAGAAAGAGGAAGAAAAACGAAAATTTAAAGATGACAGTAGAGACAAACCTGAAAAAGAAAAAAAAAGAAAACCGACAAAGAAAAAAGGAAATGCATGAAAACATGTTATACTAAAATTTTTCTAACAAAATATTTAAATAAATTGTTAAATTTTTTTTTATAAACATTTTTGGAGAATAAAACATGTCTTTAATAAATTATTTAAAATAATGTAAATGTTTATTGGAAGAAGCATATTTATAATTATTTAAGATTTAATAACAATATATTGCTATCGTAGAGAAAAGACGGAAGGAAAGATAGAGAGATATAGAAGAATTTGTTTACAGAGTAAGTGAATATTAATTATAATTAAACGAAATTACAAAATGGCTTTTAATTCTATCAATTAAAAAAAAACAGGCCGATATCTCAATATTTGCGGAAGTTAAAGCAACCACGGACATTTTTAAAAAAATTCAAAATTTTTTTAAAAAAGAACCCTTTTACCGATCATCGCCAAATTCAATACCAACCTTCCTTGAACGAGACTCTATCAATTAAAAAAAATAACAGCCCGATATCTCAATATTTGCGAAAGTTAAAGCAACTACGGACATTTTTAAAAAAATTTAAAATTTTTTTAAAAAAAAACCTTTTTACCGATCATCGTCAAATTCAATACCAACTTTCCTTGAATGATACTCTATCGATTAAAAAAAAAACAGCCCGATATCTCAATATTTGCGGAAGTTAGAGCAACCACAACATCAAATGTGCACATACACACACACACACACATACATACACACATACGGACATTTTTTTTAGGCGATATTTCGACGTTTTACAACAATTTGAACATATTGGCAGAAAAAACTCAAAAACCAATCTCTTCGTTGGTTTCTTCTACCTTTATTTCATATATATATTTTTTTAATTTGGTTGACTAGATCCAACTTTATACACAATCAAAGATTCATATACGAAAATCACGAAAACAAAGCTTCCTCTATGAGGAAGCAAAATTAATAACAATTAAAGAAAACCGCGTCCCTTCGCAAAAACTTGTTGAATCGTTTTGTTATCACAAAACCATGATCCCCTAAAAATTTGAAGAAAATTGTTCTTTGCGATCGGTCGCCAGTGAATAAATTATTAATGAAAAATTAATAATGTTTGAAAACGCGATGAAACATTAAGGAGAAAAGGGTAAATGTTGCCATCTATGATGTTTTATAGAAAGTACTAGCGATTTTGTAAACTCACTTCAGTTGGCGAATCTAGTTCCCTAGAAAAATTGTATAGCGTAAAGCGCTAGAGGCGCGACGTATCGATATTCAATTCATGTAATTGCCGCGTGAAGAAGAAAGCGCGCGTGCATGTACAAGCTTGCGAC
This sequence comes from Temnothorax americanus, assembly GCF_048541705.1. Lineage (NCBI taxonomy): Eukaryota > Metazoa > Arthropoda > Insecta > Hymenoptera > Formicidae > Temnothorax > Temnothorax americanus. The sequence continues at coordinate 50,706 of NW_027509395.1, forward strand.
CCGGGCAACCGGCGTTATTCGTTTCTTGTTTGTCTATCAGTGAAGACATGTTTCTGACCTTCTGCCGTGTAATCTGAATTCGTTATTATATTGATTGCGAATCAATGTAATCGACGAGTGTGATACTTTATGTAACCGAATGAGAAGTTCGAGAAGATCCGAGGGACTGTAATGAGATTAAAAACGATCCAAGGGACTGTAATTGACGCACGGCAGAACCAGGGCTCGATTTCATTCTCAGACGTATGAGAGATTGACGCCATTACTCCGTTTCTTGATGATGAAAAGGAAACGACTCTTATAAAAGTGCATCCACACACGGTGGACACCAGTATTCAGGTAACTCTTAGATTTCTGATAGAAGCCATCGATCACGACTAAGATAAAGACTGTCGGAAACGTCTACAGTCTACTCGATCTTTGGTTCAGAAATCTCGAGAAATCTACCATCCAGTAAAGGACGTTTGAAAGGCTTCCGCGCTCCAGCGAAGCATTTTTATTGACAGGAACGATAATCGTTCTTCTCACTTGAGTACTCAAGTTATTTGTTTACGGGTTGCAACCATTTATAAACTATTCATTTTGGCCAAGTAAAGTAAAATATACAAGCTTACGATACGTTTAACTCTATTTTTTGTGATAGTTAATTTCACATATTCTTTGATACATATTGCGAAGAGATTCATTTGTTTAATCAATACGAATTATAATTCATCAAATGTTTAAGATAAGATGTATATTGCTTCAATTGTTCTGAACAAGATTCGTCAATAAATTCAACGCTCATCTACTCAGAAATTATAATCAAATATTTAACACAATACATCGATTTATGTGAAATACTTTAAAATCTTCGTTGCGTTTTCACGAATTGATGTTGAATTAATGCGTTTAATAAAGATTGCTATTCAACGCATTATTCACTTATAAATTTTATGTGTATGATTATTTTAGTTAATTATTGATTATGATATCATTTTGTCATGTCTAATAGTCTTTTCAGTGATTAAATAATTTAAAGATACATTCAAAGCTATCATATCATATTAATTCTTTCTTTATAATTACCTTGTAATATATGATTATTTTACGTTTCAAGTTTCAAATTGAGATCATACATTCAACTAATGTTTATATTCCTTTCATTGAACGGACTATTACAATGTGAATTATATATTGTTACTTGATTAATGTGATTATTGAATTTTGCCATAATGGTTTATGAATATGATTGAAAATTATCCTGCTATATTCTCTAAATATATTTTATTTTGTCAACAATTAAAACTCAGTGTTTCCTTCACCGCCATAGCCCACGATCTATACGGGTTGTGTACAAATAATAATTAAAGAAAACCGCGTCCCCTCGCAAATACTTGCTGAATCGTTTTCTTATCGCAAGAACGTGATCTCCTAAAAATTTGGAGAGAATCGTACTTTGCGATCGGTCGCCGTTAAATAAATTATTAATAAAAAATTAATAACAGTTAAAGGAAACCGCGTCCCCTCGCAAAAATTTGTTGAATCGTTTTGTTATCACAAAACCATGATCCCCTAAAAATTTGAAGAGAATCGTTCTTTGCTATCGGTCGCCACCAAATAAACTATTAATAAAAAATTAGTAACAATTAAAGGGAACCGCGTCCCCTCGCAAAACCTTGCGGAATCGTTTTGTTATTGCAAAAACGTGATCCTCTCAAAATTTGGAGAGAATCGTTCTTTGCTATGTTCTACAATTATTTATCAAATAATCTATAACAATTAAAACATGTTTTTATATCATACCGATGAAAAAACAGTTTGAATATTGTGAAAAATCATTATATAGAGATATTAATCTTCATTAATTAATGATATCTAAAAGCCCAGCGGCCGATAATAATTAACCTACGATACGTTCAGACCCCCTAAGGAACCCACATGATATTCGGCCCTGTCCGGGAGACGTTCCGCTGCTAGTTCCCGCTGCTAGCTTCAGCGATATCGTTCGGCTCGCAGGGCTGGGTGGTACTTGGGCGGCGGCTCGCACGACAGTGATCTTCTTTTGGCCCGGCGGGGCCACGCTGGGCCCGCGCGCGCCCGCAAGCCGGTGTCCCTAGCCCGCTCGGTGCTGCGCCCTGGCACGTTAGCGATCCCTCTAGGCGATCGCCGCGCCTTACGAGGGCGTCCCTCGCATCTGCTTTCGTCCGCCGGCGGTAGTTTTAAAATCCGCCTACTTGAGACCGGCTGTCCAGGTCGCGACTCGTCGCACGGTTATTCGATGGCCAGGCTGGCCGGGCCATGGCGCGTCGACCGGTGGCGGTATCCCGGTGGTGGCCCCGTTCCTAGACGGGGACCTTCGTCGGGGCGTCCCCCATTTTGGGTCCTCCGTTTTCGAGATGCAGTGCGTTAATATTGGCTGAATGTGTGCCTTGACAGGTCAGCTGCTGTTCCGGCTGTGGGCTCCAGCGTGACCCGCCCGTCGGCCGTCCATCCTCGGAAGCTTCCGGCTGTTCACCTGAAAGTCCAGCGGTGCGGCATACGCCGTTACAAATTTCCGTGTTCCTGGCCATCTGCTCCCCACTCCCTCGATACCTGTAAGTCTCGCTAAAAAGTCTTAATCCTAACCTAAAACGCTTGCCCTCCGCCCGCCTCGGGCGGAGGCACCATCCCTGACGCCTCCCTCGGCCGAGCTCCCATCTGAGGCGAGGGACGTGACATTTGTCACGTCACAACCTATAGCATTATTTACGAGTAAAGCGATTTTTGTACAGAAACAAAATATCAAATATCCGAGTATGTGTATGTGATATTTTAGATTTTGTATTTTATTTATTCATTTTGATAGGACTACATAATAACCATAACGACGAAACAAATAACTCAATAATAAATCCATCAAAAGACGAACAAATGTTTGATACCAATCTGAATGTAATTCCAGGTGCTTCATTTTCTATATTATATTCATATATTTAAATAAATTTCTTATTTGAATATTATAATTTTTGTCTTTACATGTCTTTACTTTTTGTCTTTACTTTATAGGTTTGATTAGTAGTGATCCTGCTGCATGGCCTGCCAAAATGCATGATAGTGACAAGCAAAAATATTTGAAACTGGGTTATGAATATTTTCAAAATCGAAATACGTCTAACTTTCCAGCTTCTCTTCGAATATGTAAAAATCAAAATAAATATCTTTATCATTCTTTATTTACAAGAGTGTTAGTAAATGGTAAAAAACGTGGCATTTGCGGGCAAACGAATCAAATTTAATAAATGGCAAAAGGATTGGCAAAAACGGTACAAAATGAAATCCAATATTGGACGGAAGTTTTGAAACGAGTTGTTGCCGTGATTCGTTTTCTTGCAGTACGTGGCCTTGCTTTTCGCGGTGAAGATGAAATCATAGGATCTTCTAATAATGGAAATTGTTCGAGATCCGTCGAACTTTCCTACGCGAAACATCGGCTCGAAAACATTATTATATTTCACATCGAGAAATACCGATGTTTATGTGGTTCGAGCTCTTTCGAATTTGTGCGAAACATACGTTCCCCGCGATCCCCGCGCCCTCGAAGTCCATCGATCGCGATCACGCGTTACGAGAGTGCTCCCTTATTTGTCGAAGCACGGAAACGGCTGTTGTGACGCGTGATATGACCATACGGACGAATAGCGATTCAGCTCTCATCGCGCGTTCGTTCCTGAAAAACAACCCTCTTGAGTAAACGGCGAATTCGCTTGCCGGACATTCAGTCGTTGCTGAGGATTCTTAGCCTCAAATCGTGGGCCAGAACTCATAGCCGAAAATCGTCGCGTATCAATCCTCGTCTAAAGACAGCACGGCTCTCTCCCTCTAAAATCGCGGCTTGAATCGCTACTCGCTCGTTTCGTCTCAAAGTGCGGATCTAAGTTACTTATATTTCTTCATTAAGTGTACTACTTAGCGAGGGGTCCGAAAACTTCCGGTCGTGCTCCGCTCGCGATCGTTCTTCTGCCGCGCGCTCAAGATATCAATTTTTCGGGAAATAATTGACCGAATCTTAAAGAATTGTATATGAAGTAAGGGTAGAATTTTACGGGGAGCGCCATGATGTGTATAGTTTTTGTTACCGATCTTTTTGGAAACCGGTTCCGAATGACCGAATCTCAAAAAATTGTACATAAAGTAGGGGTTGAATTTTCCGGGAAGTGCTATAAAGTATATAATTTTTCGTTACCGATTTTTTTGGAAACCGGTATCAAAAATTTGACGAATTAGAGAGAGAGAGAGAGAGAGAGAGAGAGATTGATTGATTGATTGATTGATTGATTGAGCTTTATTAGCCTTCTCGGCTATTTACATAACTCGGTTTTTCCTAAAATTAAGTCTTTTACATGAAGTCTTAACCTACGTTTTTCTTTAAATTAAATCCTCTACATGAGGTACAATTAAATTTTTTATATTTATTTCTTTTTTTATTCATATTAAATCCTACTTTAAGCCATGCATGGTCCGTTATTTTCACTTGTTTCTTTCGCAAACTCACATTTCCTACTACTTTTATCCTATCACATTAATGTTCTACCCTGTCTTCTAATATTACAAAATTATCGATGTTAAATTTTTTTATATTTATTTCTCTTTTTATTCATATTAAATTCCACCTTTAGTCACGCATAGTTTGTTATTATAAGTTACTCATTCACTTGTTCCTTTATTTATTTGTTCCTTATTCGAAAAAATTAATTCTATCATCGCTCGACTATACCTATACTTATATTAAAGTCTCCTATCACTATACAAAATCGCCATTTGACGCACTCGGCGAATGATACTCTACTGTTGTCACACCTTTACACCACTATACCCCGGTACAAAACTGATATAATTTTTCCGCTAGCTTTACTCTATCTATTGTATCAAACGCTTTGACCTCACTATCATTACTTTCTATAGTCAATCTAGTCTCGGATAACTCTCGAATCGTAGGATTCATCCTCTTCATAACCTGATGTCGAATTTCATCCTTATGAGCCAGACAGCCTTGTGCCTTCGTATACCAGAGTAAGTCAGCTTTTTCCTGTAATTGCTATATTGTATCTTCCCAGCCAGCTTTTTTTTTCTCTTCCCCCAATACTTTCTTAAATGTCGGACATTCCGAATCCAGCGCCTCGTGTTCAACATTTATCTTTAAGTTGTATGTCTGATTCTTAAAGTTACAGTTTATACACCTCTTCTTTGCCGTTGTACATTCGTTCGCCTTATGATTTCCTGCACATTTATAGCATGTTTCCTGCCTCGTGCAATTCTTGACAATATGATAATATCCCCAGCATTTAAAACATCTTCTAACACTAATGTAATTAAAGATCGGACACTTTCGCCATCCTAAATTTATCTTTCCTCTGCTTATTAGTGATTTATGAGTGCTTTCATCCAGTTCGATTATTACGGATCCTTGCTCAATATCCTTATTTTTTCCTCTTAAAATTTTTTTTATTAAGTGCATACAGCATTCCTCGCAAATTCTATTCTGCTTCTTGATTATATCTAACAATTCATCATCCTCCATTTTAAATTCCTCTCCACCAACATTAATTATTTTGATCTTAGGTTTCCTCTTCTGTGGCTCCGAGACCTTGACCTCCTCACCCATTGCCGCTTGTACCGTCGCCTTTAGTTTTTCCTTCTCTTCTTCGGTCTCACATCCTAAGATCACTGTCCCTTTACCTCCTTTTCTTAATTTAGTGATTCCTATTTCTATTTTGGTTATATCAATTTTATCTTTAATTATTTTCTTCGTAATTTCACTGTCTTGTTGTACATTAGGTTTTATAATCAAGATATTTTCCTCCTTCCTGTCTTTAATCACGTCGCTATATTTTTTTGTCGCTCCACTTGACGGCCCATAGGAATATGCCCCTTGCGTCAACATTTTTCTCAATTCTTTTATTAATGCCTGTTTAATGCCTCCCATCTCCTCACGGACTATTTCTTTTATCATTGACTTGATCTCCTTTTTACATACTATCTCATCTTTTAATTCTTTTACTGCTCTTACCAGCATATCTATTTTTCTATCGATATCCCCTGCTCCACTCGTGCCTGCTACTTTATTCCCGCTGCTTGCCGCCGGACTCATTTTTGCTCCATTCGCGCCTGCTGCTTTATTCCCGCTGCTTGCCGCCGGACTCATTTTTGCAAGTACCGTTGTTCTTCCTGTCAAGGCCACTGCTTTATTTATATCAACTACTTTATCACCATCACTAATAATGAATTTCTTGAATGGGCACGACACCAATTCGCGGTTTTTATCATAAATTTTGTGCTTAGATACACAACCTGGATGGTAAAAAAGCTTAGCACAGGACTTGCATGCTATCACCTCCGTTTTTATCGCCTTCTTACATGTCGAGCATCAATTCTCGGCGTATTCCTCGTTCATTCTGCTAATATCGGCAGAGACAGTTAATTGACTCGTCACTTTAACACGTCACTTTCACACGTCAGCGTTTTGTGTTCGTCGCCGTTGTCTACCTGTCGTACGAGGCTTCGATGACCTCTGTACGGAATGCAGTTCTCGTGTCTATGTATCAACATATTCCGGCTAGATAACACTCATGGCTACCCCCGATCTATGCAGATATTCGTTACATAACTTTTTAACACTCTCCCTCACTTCTAAACCACTCAAAAATTAACACTTTTACGGAGCGATGTTTCACACGTCTGCTTCTACTGAGAGAGAGAGAGAGAGAGAGAGAGAGAGAGAGAGAGAGAGAGAGAGAGAGAGAGAGAGAGAGAGGGAGAGAGAGAGAGAGAGAGAGATTAATTGATTGATTGATTGATTGATTGATTGATTGATGTATTTATTTAGCCCATTGGCTACTTAAGAAAGTACATTTTACATATCTTAATTGTCACTTGGGAAATTTACAATTGGTTCAACATTTGTTGCATGGATTGGGGAAAACCCAAGAAAAACCCAATCAAACCAGAGTCATTTCAGTAAATACAATAAATACAATAAATACAATAAATACAATAAATACAATAAATACAATAAATACAATAAATACAATAAATACAATAAATAAAATAAATACAATAAATACAATAAATACAATAAATACAATTAATACAATTAATACAATTAATACAATTAATACAATTAATACAATTAATACAATTAATACAATTAATAGTTCATATAGTTCTCTCTCATACATACATTTTTTTAACATATTTACTCGCTTTTCTTCTAAATGCTCTGACATTGTCAATAGATTTATAACCATTAGGTAAGTCATTGTAAATTTTAAAGCCGTTCTACATTAGAGTTTGTTGCGATCGTGTTTGATTACGCTTTGTTATGTAAATATTGTTACGCTGTCGTGTATTATAGGAGTGTGTATCTCCAACAATTTTTAAACTTTCTGCAAGATACGTTGGACTTATTTTTAATTTAATTTTATGTACAAATATAAGCGTATTTATTGCAATTCTTTGTTGAACATTAAGGAAATGTAAGGCATTTAACATTTGAACTATTGGTGTAAATTTACATCTACTACATCTTATAATCGCTCGCATCGCTCTATTTTGCGCTTCTTGTAATAAATTAAATTCAATTTCGCCAATATTTAAGAAAATTGTAGAACAATAGTCAAAATGCGGGACTATTATACTTTTATAAATTATAGTTCTTGTTAGCGCCGATACAGAGTCTCCAATTCTAAACAAAAAATATACTTTTTTTGAAATCTTTTTAATTATATACTTGACATGTTCTCTAAAATTTAATTGCTTATCAATCATTATTCCAAGGTATTTGATTACGTCAACAGTTTCTATTTTGCTATTGTCAATTTTAATGTCATAGTTTTCATTTGGCACAAAAGTACGTACGCCTCTTACCAACATAAATTTAGTTTTCGTCACATTTAAGCTTATCATGTTTTCCCTTAGCCATATTGATAATTTGTTTAAGTCATAATTAATTTTGTTTACAATTTCTTCAAAATCAGAACTACTGTAGTATACTATAGTATCATCCGCAAACATCTTACAGCTACAATATTTTAACGCTTTTCTCTCTCTCTCTCTCTCTCTCTCTCTCTCTCTCTCTCTCTCTCTCTCTAAGATCATTTATATAAATTAAAAAAAAGATTGGGCCCAATATCGAGCCTTGTGGAACTCCGTATTTGGTTTTTTTTTTTTAAATGAGATCACATTATTGAATTTAACTTGTTGCGTTCTGTCGCTAAGGTAACTTTTAAACCAATTAAAAACATTATTTTTTAAACCGTATTTGTTTAGTTTTTTTTAACAATTTATTTCTGTTAATAGTTTCAAAAGCTCGCTTAAAATCTAAGAAAACTACTCCAGTTTTTAGTTTCTTATCACAGTTAGCTTTCCACTCATTCGAGACATTTTGTAAAGCGGTTTCACAAGAATGATTTTCACGAAAACTAGATTGCTCTGGTACTAAAATATTATTTTTATCTAGATATTTAATTAATTGCTTATAAACTACAGTCTCAAGTATTTTCTCAAATGTCGGCAATACATTTATTGGTCTGTATTCATTAGCTTTTACTGTATTTTGCACTTTTTGAATTGAAGTAATTAACGAATTTTTCCACTCGGCTGGAAATTCACCTGTTTGTAAAGATGTATTTACCAATTCAACAAATTAATCGTTTATATAAGGCCACGCTTTCTTAATTATATCCGCATTTATTCCATCTTGTGTACACGCTTTATTTTCTAATTTATTTACAATTTCAAATAAATCTTTAGACTTTACTTTTTCAAAATTACACTAGCCTTACTTATTATCGTCAATAGTATTAGTCAATAAATCATCACAGCTATTATTTTTATTTTTATTTTGACTAGAATTCAATATTGCGTTAATTTCAGTTATACTGTCAATAAAAAATTTATTAAAATTATCAGCAATATCTCATATTGTCTTTATCACAGATTTTATCATCAAATTTTACTTTACTAACATTATTTTTTGGTTTTTTACTTACAATTTGTTTCAAGTGCTTCTATAATTTTTTACTATCTTTTTTATTTTTATCAATCGTTGAGTCATTATGTTCTCTTTTCTTTTGTTTAATTAATTTAGTCAACTTATTTCTAATTTTTTTAAATTCATTCCAATAAATGTCATCTTTAGTTTCTTTGGCAATTTTATAAATTTTATTTTTCTTATTTTTTAAAACTTTAATTTCGTCATCAAACCATTCTTTACTTTTTCATTTATTAATTACTTTAAATTTCTTTAAAGGTATAACTTGGTTTAACGTTTGTTCAATTGATCCGATCACATGACTAACTATACTATTTACATTGTTGTCCTTAGATTTATTTATTTTATTAATTGTCTCAGTTAAAATTTTAGCAAACTTAATATCGTCAAATTTTTTATAATTTCTGCCAATGAAATAGTTCTGCTTACTTAAATTACGTTGATTTTTTGGCAATTTAATACTTAAAATATCATGGTCAGTTATTTTAGGAGAGTCCCAACTGTCACAATTTAAAGATTCGTTTGAATAAGCTAAGTCAATCATTGTTTGTGGATTATTTGTAACGCGTGTAAACGTTGGGACATAGTTCTTAAGTCCTAATTCACCCATTATTAATTGAAGCTTATTTGAATAGTAACTATTTTTACTAATGTCAATATTGAAATCACCAAGTAAAATAAATTGTTTATTTTCAGCAAAATCAACAATAATTTATTTTAATATATCTATAAAAAGTGCATTACTCGTACTAGGTGAGTGATACACTGCGACCGTGCGCAAGCGCGGTCCGCGTCGTGGAAATCCCCGAGTCGAAGGTGGTGCTGCGGCGCCTTTCAGGGGAGGCAGTGCGGCTGTTAGCGAAACAGAAGCGCCCTGAGGACGTGGCCGTGCCGGTAGGGGAGACCCAGGAGCGGGTCCTAAGCCCGACAGACGAGTTCGGGGTGCCGAACGATATGAGCAGGCTGCTAAAGATCGTCGAGATGCTCGAGGCTGAGCTGCCGGAGATACTGGGGTCGGAGACGCAGGGGACCGTGGCGCCGGGAGAAGAAGAGGCGACCGGGGGCGATCCCGCCATGGGCCAACACGAGCCCGTGGGGTTAGTTAGGAGCCCGCAGGGGAGCGGCGGCTCCAACATCGACGAGGCGGAGTCCCGTCGAGAGTAGCTTTAAGACTTGCGATCGCGTTCCGAGGATGGGAACACGATGATCCAACACTTTTAATGTTTTCTCGTCGTATACGGAGGGGTACAACGGTTTTGTTTGTTTTCACAGGATCACATTGCGAACATTGCTCCCATCCGGCGCATTATTAATTATAAGTTTATTTTACCGCGCCAATAGTTTT
>NW_027509396.1:0-60522 GCF_048541705.1 Temnothorax americanus
GGATCTGTGAAACAGCGAGAGCGTCTGTCGGTGCAAACGTCTCTTTTACGGGACCCGTCCGTCGTAATCCGTTTTTGATGAATCACAAAGACTGTGTGCTGTCGGGCGACGAGATTATGCGTGCGACTGCACGCAGTTTTCGTTTTACGAACGAGTGTACTTTGTGAATCCTCTGCGTATTTCGTATATAAGTGCAGCATGCGACGGGATTCGTGGTATAGGAGAGAGATTCTTCACGTAAAAATAAGATAAAAAGGTATAAAATAAGACTTTTTCCTAATTTAGCCTGGTAGAGAAACTAGGGAGTTCGTTTCCTAGAGATTTACTTTCTGAAAAAGAAGCTTTAAGAATGAGAAGTTTCAAACACGTTTTACGTGTGCAATATTATGTTAGAAAAAAAAATTTTTTTTATATGGAAGTTAATTTAGATAAAAAATAATAACAAAAATATTTTACAACTATTAAAATATAATAAATGGTGACGTGTTTTAAATACAGATTAATATAAATTTTAAGTGCCTTTTTTCTCTTTCTTCCGAATCAAATAAATTTATATATCCCGATTAAAATGATCGGACCAAAAAACAGTATAGTTAATATTATCTCATATTTATTGAATTATTGTGAAATGTCTCTATAATATAATGCGTATAATGTGTAATTGCGTTAAATTTTAAAATAAATTTCATTAAAATTATGATCGGGGAAAATATATTCTGCGTTATTATATATTCACGAGAACGTTTACATGTGATACTAAAATCACAGAATAACATAACATCAAACGTGTCTTTGCACATTACAATATGCTAAATTAAACTGATTTCGCCAATGAACGAGCGATATCGTAAACCACCGCCATATATATAGCGAAGAGAGAAAAGTAGGTCGTTTTTAGTGAAGAACATTGATCCCGGAAGTTTAGAAATACAGTGCTATTTCATTAATCGATTAAATCGCATCCGTGTTCTCTCGACCATATCTGCGCAAATCAAGAATGATCGTATCCATTATCATGATGATTAAACACTCGAGGTTGTTCTCTAGAAATAGAGAAAATTAAAGATTAAAACAAACTCTTAAGATACTTCTGATTTAGCTGTAACAATTTAAACGTGTTACAGGTAGCAAAGTAATCTCGTATCAATTAATCAACGTTTAAGATTTCCTAGTTTTCGACTATTAAATGTTGTTCACAAAGTATTTTAATACAAAACATCAAATCATTACTCATTTTTAATAAATATTTCCATCATTTAATTTCATGTTGGCTGAAACCCTCGTTGATTAATTGCTACGGTGTATCGTGATAACTAACAAAATTGCTTTTAACAGAAACTTTCTTTCCCGCCCGACCACTTCAATGACGTTGCATAGTGCGCTCGCATTATAAAGAAAATTATATCCGATAAAATACTCGTAATTGATTGTTTCCGGACTCTTACATCGGAATATTATTTTTATTCCTTGGACGAGGTTTTGTTCTCATTAAAAATGAAACGTACGCTCGGTGTTCGAGTGTGCGGACGAGAAGCGAGATTTCGAGCTCTCGCAGGTGAAACGAAGTTTCAGGTGGTCGACCTTAATAGCCCCGCGAGAGTAACCTGAAAGCGTCAACTGTGCGACTGCGAAAAAGATTTTGCGAGTCATTTGCACAAAATTCTTTAGAGAGCTCTCGTTCGACGAATCTCTTTTAGAAAAACCGCATTGGAAATTACGCGCTCTTGATAATTGAAGGATTTAGCTTCACCATACGTGCATACGTTCGATCACCGCTGTCAATATTTCACGCTTCTCGATATCGGATTCGTTGATGCACTTTCGCGTTCGTTAATTCATTAATTAACCGGACCGCTGCATACTAAAGATTCTCACCTCGCAGCCGCGAGATCCCGACCCTTGAACTCTAGCAATTCGTCGATCGATGCGATATGTCGCGTATAGCCGTGCGGAGCCTCCAGCAGCCTTGAGAATATACGAGGGACTTGCGGTCAAATTTTATAGCTGCACATCAGCCCGCAGGATAATCCGTTCCAAAACTAGTCATGTATTTTGTTATAGCAAAACTAAACCTCAGAGAATAAAAACAATGCAGAGAAATATAATTGTAATCAAAGAGTAAGTAATCATGATAATGAGATTTCTTTAATAGAATCACGTTTAATAATTCTTTAATAATACAATTAATCGCTGTTATTTTATATATACACTAGCTTGATACCCGTGCTTCGCTACGGTAACACACATTTTTCCCCTTTTCACCCCGTTAAGAGTCAAATTTCTAAAAATCCCTTCTTAGTGGGTGCTTACGTCATGGAAGGTAAATACTCTCCGAATTTCATGTTTCTAGGTTTAAAGGTTTGGGCTGGGCGTTGATGAATCAGTCGGAACATTGAATTATATATGTACAGATATATAAATAGATAGATAGACAGATAGATGATTAGGGAAAAATCTTGAATTATGTTTTTAAGCACTTGTATGCGGGTAACCTTTGTAAGCAAAAACCAAGTCAATATCTCATCGGGCCCAAGAGATATTGAGAAAGTCGTGAAAACACATTTTAACCCTTTTCATCCCCTTAGGGGTCAAATTTCTAAAAATCCCTTCTTAGTGAGTGCTTACGCCATGGAAGGAATATACTCCTCGAATTTCATGTTTCTAGGTTTAGAGGTTTGGGCTGGGCGTTGATGAGTCAGTCGTAACATTGAATTATATATATAACGAGTTTTTAGTATATTTAATGGCTTATAGTACATTTCGTTTATTGAAAATCCCATTATATATTTTCCACAACAAGAAGAAGATTTGCAAAGCTAAACAACAGCTAATCTTACTACTCCGATGCAGACGACATGATGTTTTACCACCACACATTGCACACATGCGTTCTAGCATCATCTTCAAGAGCAACAGCGTTAAACATAAGTTTAGTAGTTTTAATCAGCGATACAAGAAATCAATTTTAAACCTTGAAATTAAAGACCTCAATCATCATCTAGCGTTTTTAAAATCCGAAGTTGCTTACATTAAGGAGCGTCTGCACTCATGTTTGCCGGAAGAAATTTCTGAAAATTTTTTCAATGTTAACGAGCAAAAACTAACCAATTTCAATCTTAAGCATAAAGATACGTTGATTAACAAATTCAATCGAACAGTTGCCAAATCTAATACATACAGTTCGTTCTTTAATAACGATAGAACGAAGTGGCTCGTTAACATTAGCAAAAAATTGATTCCAGATAATGTTTCGAAGTTTTTAAGTCTTGGAGATAAGTTCGGCTTACCCATCACCAATAGGGACGCAAAAGATCGAATGCGTACCACTCTAGACGTAGTAAAAAACTTCGAGACTAACTGCTATAAGTTGCTGGCGAATATGGTCAACAGTGTGCGTGATTCGATTGCGGAATCTCTGAAGGTTTTCCTTAATAAATCCGGACACTTAGATTACATTGATCGTCACATTTTAAATGAATTCAAGAATTGTAAAGCATTTCTGAGGAACAACGATGATATTTTCGTCACGAGAGCTGATAAAGGCCAGATTACCGCAGTTATGGACAAAGATAATTATATCGATCGAATGACCGATTTACTCGATGATAAATTAACTTACAAAAAATTAACTAAAGATTCTATTAAACAATTAACACAGAAACTTAATCAATTAGTTAAATCGTGGCTAGACAATAATATCATCGATGAACCGACGTACTATTGTCTGAGATGCACGAATGGTAACCTCCCACGCTGTTACGGATTACCAAAGGTCCACAAAACCGGGTTCCTCCTCAGAATTATTGTTTCTGCAGTGGGCAGCCCAATGTATAACATAGCTAGTTTCTTACACTCCATTTTATATGAACACATACAAAGACATAAATCTTACATTAAAGACAGTTGGACATTCGCAAAGACGATTAGAGATTTAAACATTGGTACCGATCAAATTATGATATCACTTGATGTATCGTCACTTTTCACCAACATTCCAAAGGAGTTGGTTCTGAAAGCTATCGAAAAGCGATGGGATGAAATTTCACCTAATACAATGTTTACTCTACCTCAATTCCTTCACGCGATTAGTCTGATATACTTGATTCTACTAGTTTTCGTTTTAATGGTAATTTTTATGAACAGACCTTTGGTAGTCCGATAGGCTCCCCTCTGTCGCCGATTATTGCGGACTTGGTGATGGATGATTTCATTGCTTGAGCTCATTGAATTTTGTGATCCCAATTTTCTTTAGATTTGTTGACGATATCTTCGCCATAATACCCAGACCAAAGCTCGGTGACGTCTTATTCGCGTTTAACAATTACCATCCACGCCTTCAATTCACACACGAAACGGAAGCAAACAACTCGATTCCGTTTCTTGACACCGTCGTAATTAGAGAGGGATGTCGCTTATTCACTAATTGGTATAGGAAGCCTACGTTCTCGGGCCGGTATATTAATTATTTTTCAAATCACCCATTTCAGTATAAGGTCAATACAATATCTAGCTTAATAGACCGGGCAATTTTATTGGCAGATAGTCGCTTCCATGCAACCAACATCAATATCGTTAAAGAAATTCTATTAAATAACTCATTTCCCTTAGAAGTTATAAATAAAAAAATTAATATCAGGCTCAAAACACTCGCGAATGCAACCGATAGAGTCAATGGAACACAGAATAAGTTTGATGCGCGACGTTGCATAGCCGTACCATATGTGAAAGGTGTAGGCGAGGATATCCGACGCATTCTCAACAGTTCACCTCGATACTGTATATATACCATCCCGAAAAAACTCGAGGGAATTATTTAGAGGGGAAAGGATAAACTTGCCAGAGATAATGAGACCGAGCTTGTATATCAGATCGATTGTGACGACTGCGATGCAGTATACATCGGACAGACCAAACGGCATTTAATGACACGCATCAAGAAGCACCAAAATGACATCAAAAAGCATGACAGCAATCACTCAGTTGTGAGCAAACATCGCGTTTTGTGCGGTCACAATTTCAAATGGTCGGAAACCAACATCATCCATAAAGAAAAAAGAGAGATTGCTGAAATGTTTTTAATTAAAAAACATACGAAGACGATAAATTTAAAGAAGGATACAGAAAACTTAAATCCGATTTATATGACAAAGTAATTTCATCGGTGTAAATATCATGCGAACCATATTTGTTTATTCGAACAATCTACAATGTGTCAGATACCGAAAACAGTCAGTATACCTCTCAACTACGACATGTGAACACGCGTTAGTCGTCGCTCCACGATAATGTTCTGCTCCGTAGAAAATTTCAATACTGACAACGCTTCATCGCAGTGGTCACTCTTTTATATTTTTAATGCGTTCTCCACTGTCACCGACTTACACGTGTGAGTTATTTTCTGCTCGCCTTTAACTGCATACTTTTTTACATTGCTCACTGATCATTGTTTCCAGCGATCAGTTGATTATTTCGGGCAAAATTTTGGAGAATGCCAACGTTTAAGTTTGTGACAAGAAATAGTTACCAGCTTTATCTATAATATGTTCTCTTGACTATTAATTTTTATCCTGCTGACCGAATTATTGTTATACCAGATTGTGTGTTTTTTTATTTAGATTGCTTGATAAGGACCCGATCCGAGAGGTCGAAACGTAGCAACGTTTCAATTTATATTGCCATTAGAAGTCGTAACTAATAAACGTTTCTTGTTGATTATTGTTGGCGGAACAAACCATTCTATTTCTGTTATTATATATTTTATTAATATTTTATTAACAGCTATATTAAACAATAATCTCTTTTATAATAATCATTAATATTATTATTACAAAAAATGTTGTAATATTCTATTTGCGAAACAATTTCAATTACATTTAATTTAATTGCAGTAAGAAAAATCTTATATTCTATTCAATTTTCGAAGCAACGTATTCTCATAATCATAATTTTTGCTAAAGAAAAGTTATTCTTACCAGTCATTTTGTATTAATATAATATTAGTACAACGCTCTCTATTAATAAACGCGCTCTCATTAGTAATACTTAAAAGAAAACCGTTTCACACAGATCCGCTATATTCATCTACATAATTCGAAAAGATGAGGTAATGGATCCCGTTCCTGTTCTGTGCATATGTGTGCATACATGTTCTTTTGTATATCATATCATTCGTCTCTTTCGGATCGAGAGAACGAAGGTGACTGAACGTTAACAGGGGCCAGAACGAGGGCCAGAAGGTTCCCAAAAGTGAATATCTCAAGCTCAAGAAGGATTTAAGAAATTGTCGATCTGAACGAAGAAATTAACGTGAAAGAGTCGTTGAGATATTTCCAGGGACTTAGGGAGCGACCCTGGATTACTTTAAATTTCCTTCGTTTTTCCTCACTTTTTCTCATTCACATTCCATCCGCATTGCCGTGAATCGTTTCTGTAAGGAACGTTTCGGCAAGAGAGCATGAATTTTTACCGTAGAAAAAGTCGTCGATTAAATGAAAAAGTTTTCCGATAAATCTAGTTTACAAATTACGTAAAAAAAAATTTTTTTTTTTATGCAACTCTGATTACAATAAGATGCTGATGGAGAAAACAAAGTAGGCAATGGAGATATTCTTCAGGTCATTTATCATGCATAATTCCTTTTTTGTTTGTTAATAACTATAATAGCGATAACCGATGACAAGATTGATATCCTGTTAAAAATGTTTGATTTTTTAGAAGAGACTTGATAGTCTTGATACTTTATGATTTGTTGACGTTACGTGACGCGCACGTGTAAATCAATGCATAAGAACTGGGATATATTTCATTCATGATTCGATAAACGCACAATGAACGTGGGCGAAACCAGATTTATGTCGATAGCGATAAGGGCATATGCAACCATTGCATGTACGGGTTTTACACTGGCGTATCTGGGATAAACTTTCGCAAAACGTGCGCGAACGATCAATCTTGAATAAAGCACATTCGCAACGGCAATCCAAGAAGAAACGTGTTCACTAGTGCAACGCAAGCGTAAAATGACCCCGGCGGATACAATAAGAAACAGAGCGCAATACGAGAACGACTTGTAGGATTTATTCCCATATTCTATATCACCCGTACAACGAGTATACACCCGTATAAAGACATATCAAACACCGCAATACGCACTCTCTAAATCTCATAGAGTGGTTTCGCCACTAATATATTATATATTAGAGTGATCGCGATGCTGGTCACTCCAATTTGAGTAAATGCGGGAATAAAGTAGGAATAAATTTTTCAAACAAATTTTTAGAGTGGCTACTCTACCGAAGTGATACGATCTTATTACTCTAAAGCTGAATCACGATTCCACTGAAATTTTTCACTCAAAATTTACAACGACGTAATTCACTCCTACAGACACTGATCTATTGCACTCGAAAAGAGTGCAATTTCACTCCAACTTATAAAGCACAATTTAACTCTTTCTTAGGGTAGTAAATCATTCAAAGTGCACAAGCTCAATATACTTGCATTTCACTCTTCGATTTTTAGAGAATGTATCGCAGATATGTTAAGCGACTGAAAAACACCGAGTCTGGTATTTGACAAATATTGCAAGTAATAAATGATGACGAATATTTCAGAAATAAAGTAACGGAAACATCAAATGTTCAGGATTAAATAGAAAGTAAAAAGAAAATAAATAAAATGAATCGTAACTATCCGTGTGCGCGGATTGATTGGCAAACTCAGCCGCGGGTTATACCCATGTTGGTACCCGCTTTCGACGCGTGTAAAAAAAAAAATCCCACACAAGATTACCGCGCGAAGTGGGCCCGACGATCTGGTTATATACACCGTATGTATTACCGCGGTATATTTGTTGTACGCGCAAACATCATCAGCTATCTCGAATGCCGGGCCAATACACCGACGCTCTCTCGCCGAGCATAGAGAGAGAGAATAGTACTCGACTTTGACGTAGGCTCGAAATCGATAGCGGTATCCATCGCTCATTCGCGGCTCGCGTACTCTCGTCCACGTATATGCGCGTATGTACATATTTTGTGCGAAGCCAAATAACAGCCTGTCACATGGAGAGCCAATGAAAAATGTACAGTGGAGGTAAATCGACAAAAAACGCGACGATCTAGTGTCGCGCAAACGTATCGATGTAATGATAATAAAATATATCCGATAAAGTATGTACGGATAATTGCGCGAAGAAGAATCCAGGGCGCGATTAAATCTTGAAACCGGATTCGCTGTTCTGGCATTTTATGTGCTTACGTTATTCTTGTTACACCTCGGTAAAAATATGTACTTTTAAAATTAGTGTCTCGTGATTTATGATTCTTTTTAAGATAAATAAAAGCACCTAGGTATAATAATAATAATAATAATCTTAATTTCCGGATTTAGCTTTTATTTGTTTAACGCGCGAAGCAAGAAAACGTCTTGTAATCAACGTCATTAGACGTTGTAATCTCTTATGGCGTCGCAATAAATTGCCGCAAAAAACAGCGCAGTGACGCCATATTTTGAAACTGTTTACCATATTAGAAGCCACCGCGATAGTAACAACACGGAGCCACATAATTCACGTAATTAGGGGAGAAATGCAAAGTCGAGTGTGATAAAAGCGGTAACATCCACGAAGCGCTCTAAATTCGTTCCGAGAAGTAATCGCAATCTGTAAATTAAAGTACGTGGGCGATATTCATTTATTTTACAATGGAACAACAACAAACTGACGTAAATTAATCTTACCATAAGAGTGATTAATATACAGGCGCAAACACAAAGTACTATAGATTTTCGTTTCGTTGCCCGCGTCAAAGAAATATGGAATCGCGTTAGCGCAATTGTACCCATAAATTTTTCCGCGGATTTTACCTTGCAGATACGTTCTTATCCGCCTCGTCCTTGTCAGTTCCGGTTTCCTGCAAATTGCCGATTACACGCGACCTCTATAAAAACAAAACTAGAAGGTAGGACAAGAGAGAGAGAGAGAGTTTATCGTCCAACATAATTACTCCCATAACACGGGTCATGTTATATTTCCTCGTCTTTAAGCGCGCCAGACGGCTGATGATGCCATTGTCAAAGCAGAATAAAATGGTGGCCGAAAACGGAAAGTGACGTGTAACTATATCTTCAACTACGTAAATTGTTTTCGCCAGAGTGGCACTGTGTTACGCTGAGAGATATAGTATATAGTTCTCAATTAACCGGCGGCTCGCGGTGACAAATAAAAGCAAAAGCCAGGCGAGAGACTTTATTGTGGCCCCCGTCTACTTGCCGAACAAGCGTTCGGTGTTGAAATTGAGTTAGGTGAAAGCGCGCTACGCTGAAAACGGAGACGAGGGGGAGGATACAGACGCAGATACGATATTTGCTATCGACGCATAACGCCTCAATAATCATCACCGGAACGCATAAAGCTGATGGAAATAGCGATTGCATGCTCGACGACGTATCGACAAGACAGCGGACTGAGAGTTTCGATTATTCCACTGTTTCACAGCTTACGTGAAACGGCGCGATAAAAATTATCGGAAGTTACATTGAGAATCGTCATTTTTATCGTACCATACTGCACCTCTCGCGAATCTTAGAAGCATACTTGCTACAAGTCGAAGAGTAAAATATCACGCAAAACGAGTGACAGGCAAGTGTGACGAAAAGTGAAAATTGAGCCTGTACACTTCGAGTGATTCGTCATTCTAAGAACAAGTTATATTGCGCTCTATAAGTTGGAATAAAATCGCACTCTTTTCGAGTGCAGTAGATTAATGTTCATAGGAATTATGTCACTCTACAATTTTAAGGAAAATTTCGCTCTATTAGAATCATTTATCAGTCTTCAGTATGAGTATTTATAGGGTAAATTACACTTTGTATACGCAATCTTAAAAAAAAGTAATTAAAATAAAATTATATACTGTTAACCATAATTGACGGCATCAGCAATACCGCTTTAATGCATTTATCAAATTTCCCAACAAAATCAATATCAAACCATAGCACACATAAAAGCAGCCACAAAATGCCTAACGGTCAAACGGAGTAGTAGGTAATGATCGATCAGTAATTGAAGGTGCCCCAGTAGTAACTTGCGGGGTGTAACCGACGAGGCGGCAGGAAAATGGTAGCGAGAGAGAGAGAGAGAGAGAGAGAGAGAAAGGGGAGGAGAGAGTGATGCGAGTCACGAGCAAACACTCCTCTTCTCGTCGCGGCTCCTTCCTCGTCTTCTTGCTTGTTCGTCTTGTTGGAAAGCCGGTTGAACGTGTTGAACCTCATGACTTATGGATCCGCACTGCACTCCACCGATCAACCTACCGCCACCGCCACCAACGAAGACCCTCGACTATTTCCCACTGTTACCAAACTCAAGCAACTCCCAACTATTCCCACTCCTTGACGGCACTCCTTGCCAACGATGCTACCGGGTGTCCCGTGCAAACACGCTGTATTGCATGTCATCCGGCAAACAATTTCGAAATCCCTATCATGGATGCGAAAGTTCGTAACGTAACTCATATCAAGACATACATAGCTACTTAACTACGTAACTGTAATAAGCGATCACGTTTTATAAAATATTCATAAAAAAGAAATATTATTTATTGTAATAATACCTACAAAGAGAATCTATCAAAGTAATAAAGTTATTTTAAAATCAATGCAAAATTTACAACGGCTAAATAACAACTGTCTCTCGTCGTTCAATCCTAGCTCGCGTTTCAGTAGTAACGGATAGCCTTAGGCGGCCTGTCTGACCAAAACCGGACGGATCTACTATAACCAGATACGATTGTCAACATTTCCCACGCTCTGTTCTCACCGCAACAAAAATCTAATTCTCGTTCTGACATAAGATATATGCAATGCTACATAATAATATTTATTACTACATATAAAAATAAATTTCAATGGAATAAAAATCAGTCTTGTTTCAAAACATCTAGTATCAATTTTTTATGAAATATTCCTCCTCGCTAAAACTTAATGCGTAAAAAATCGCTCTCACAGGGGATACAGGGTATATTGGCGGTACTTTACGGACTCCAAACGACTGTTGGCTAAGCACGACACCTATTTTGTTTGTCGACCTACATAAGTAAACAGCACCTATTTGTCGCGGCTGTGCTCACCACGGCCGCAGCTAATTTGTCCCGGACTCGGGGCGACTGCACCCTCAACCTACAACGTTTTCCGAATGCGCTCCGTCGTTTTACGTGAGGCCGTGTACTTGCGACTACGAAGGCGAAGGACGGCGACGGACGAATAAGAAATTTATTGGCTCCCGAATAACTTTACGGCGAGTTATTCACGTGGCATATATAGTCGCCTCACTCCCGCGAAATAGTTGGACACGCAAAGAACACAGAAGCAAGAGATTGAAAGAACGATGTAAAAGGTTTCACACGAGGGACGTACAGTTCAAATTTTCTAAATGGTGTATGATGGAAAAAATGTTTACGTAGAAAAGTATGGCGGAAACTGCAGGATAACCAAAAAAGAGACTTAAAAAATCGTGTAAAAATAAAGTTAAAAATATATAGAATAAACATATTAGAACGTATTTATTGACAATCGAAGTAATTGATAATTAGAATAGTTTCTAAATAAAAGAGAAAAACATTTTACGCATAATAACATTTTGCATTACGATAATAATTATTGGATTAGAGTAAATCCGATATCAGTAAAAGAGAAGTAAATAAAAAATAAGCTTTTGTAGTGCAATTGTTGTAATATTTTCTGTTGTAATATTTTCAAGAAATAGAAGAAGTATGACAGAATCGAAACGATCATCGATATCGTCACTTCACATATTCAAAAGATAAATATCTCGAATTCACTGTAACGATGGTCTTATCTCTGTGGTCGAAAACGCTCAGCAAAATTCCCCGCAAATTTGCTGACGTAAAACACGCGTAATGTTAACATAAAATTCTATGAATTTCAGCAAATAGTATATATAAACGTGCATTATCTGTAATTTGCACGCGCAATAAAGCCGCATTAGTCAGCGCGATTAAAAGGATAATCTTTCAATAATTTCTCTGGTCGATATAAACGTTGCAATACCATTTCGCCATTAAATTTCAATATTAAATTTCGATATTAAATTTCTGAAAAGAAAATACGTTTGGTCACAAATTATATTGTGACCAGACGGAAACAGGCGCGGTTTCTCTTTCAGGCATAAATTTCCTGCGGAATTAATGTAACATTTCATTCTAACTCATATATGCCCTTTCCCATTTGACATATTGTATATTGCTATATTTTCAACATGGTTAAATGTTTAACTTTAATTAATACGAATAAAATTACATGTATTTAACTTTTGAAATATCCAAAATAAACAAGTATGACAAATAATTACATGAAAAATTAAAAAATTTGCAAAATCGGTGCGTCATTAATATCTTCCGATACGAATAAAAATAAAAATGATAGTACTGAAATTAATCAAGTGACTTTGTTATTAATAGAAGAGAATTACTGAAGCAATTGTTCTATCTTAAACAATACGCATAATACGATCGCTTCATTATATTCAAAATGCAATTATTATCCTATAATTTATCTCGGTGTGGGATTAGCACCGATACATATTTCATTACATACTGATATCTCATTCGTGTTACATATATGATTCCACGTCATTTGCACATTGCGAGATTTACTGCCGTGACGACAAATACATTGTACAAAATAATTCTCTATCTTGTTAAACCCGTAAATAAATATTGCACATATTTAAAATATCCTTGTATAACTGGGGGTGTACGAAAAATATTAAAAAGTTATAAGAACTTTTAAATAAAACTATTTACATTATTGCAAATTTTAAAATAAAATCCTATTCAATATATAGACAGAAAAATCGAAAAACAGATCAGAAAAAATCAGTGAGAAGATTTATTTCTTAAATTAATACAAAAACAAACTCTAAAAACCATTAATGATGCGATGACGCTAAGAAAAAAGAAACGGTAATAAGAATAATGCGCTCGAATGGAGAACACTGTCAAGTAATATATCATCCCGTGAAGAGTGCAATGATAGATCGTACTGTAAGTTTTGACTACCAAACGATTTGTTGGTAGTTGGGCTGTATCGTGAATTAGTGAATTACGCGAATTATGCCACCTCACTTCCTTTAACATGTCCCCCGAATGAAAAGCGAATTAGCATGCGATATTACGGTACGTTACGTTACAGAATGTAATTTTTTAACTTTATTTATATTTTAATTTATACACACACACACACACACAGAAATGTATTTATATGTGTTTCCTCTTTTTCATATATATTTAATATTTTTTGAAATTACACACACTTGTTTCCTTTTTTTGCCGTGCGTGCTTTATTCTGCTTTGATGCTCATAAATCTAATTTCTAAGAACGCAAAATGCGAAGATATTTTTTGTTTTGTCGCCTCGACGATTCACCGACAATTCTCTTGCATATTTTATTCAAAAGTTCACTCAGTTTTCCAAAAGAATCTTTTTGCGAGGTCGTGAATGTGCACTGCGTCCCGCTGTTGCCGCCACGAATGGAGACGAAAAAATCCCATGAAAAACGCGAAAGGTCGCCGGTGGAGAATGAAAAACTGGTCTCAAATGGAACTTAAAAAAACGCCGCTGACGCAAAACATGTCGATAAAATGCCCCGATGTTAAAAAAAGAGAATCGCAAACAACTACACAAATGCTAATTAATCTGTGAGCTTAAATCACTAATCCAGTTAATTAAAACTTTGCTTTATTATTTAAAAATAGATTTCGAAACGTGATTCAAAGATAGATAAGACAGTAAAAATAAGAGAAAATGAAAGATATTATTACGCAATAAAAATAGAGAAAAATCATGAAAATAATAATTCTACTAATCTATACTAATCTATACTAATATATAAAATTCTTACGGGTGGTGTATGTTTGAACGTTAATAACTTGAAAACTATTGGACCGAAATTTTACCACAAGTATATGAAATAGGGGTAGAATTTTCTGGAATGTGCTATAGAGTGTGTATTTTTTCGTTACCGATTTTCTGGAAACCGATTTTTTTAATTTTTCTAATTTTTACAGGTAAAAAAATTTTAAAAAATCGGTGTCCAGAAAATAGATAACGAAAAACTATACACTCTATAGCACTCCCCGGAAAATTCTACTATTATTTCATATAGTTGTAGTAAAAATTCGGTCCAATAGTTTTTAAGTTATTAACGTTCAAACATACCTTACCCGTAAGAATTAGAAAAATTAAAAAAAAACGTTATTAACTTAAAAACTATTAATTGGACCGAATTTGTATTAAAACCATATAAAATAGGGGTAGAATTTTCCGGAAAGTGCTATAGAGTGTATAGTTTATTGTTATCTATTTTCTGGAAACCGATTTTTAAAATTTTTTTAATTCTTACGCACCCTCAGAAAATATTTCTACATACAATGCTATTACTCTTGAATCTATCATAAAATAAGATCGAAATAGGGCCAATCATTTAGTATTGAAACAATAATATTTTAGTCTTAACTAGAAAATTTCTTAATAAGTCTAGAATAAAATAATCTTGATACTATCTCTCTTAACTTTCTCAGAAAAATGCAGATGTTTGTGACAATCCTATAATATTCTTGATTCAAGAATAGACGAATTTGAAAGAAATCTTATTCTATTCTTGTACAAAAAGAATTAAAAAAACGTTTTCTTTTTAATTTTTAAATATAGTTCTTATTTTTTTAAATATTTTTATAGTTTAATTTGTATTTGTGCGGTGCCGCATATATTATATTTTATTAATTAAAATTACGCAGTTTTACAATTTTTGAGAACGCATCGACGGGATTTGAACCTATAATAAGATGTCCGGGGTCGCAACCTAACACGTTAACGCTGAGTTAATCGTCGCTTGTGGTATCTATCATTATAACTGCTACATCAATAGACGTGCTTTTTAAAGTAGTTACAACTGCAGATTGATGTGAATACGATGTTGTGTTTGTTTCAATCTAGTTCATTATATGATAATATTCCTAATAAATAAAATATATTTAATTATTGTGTAATTGTAATATTTGATGTTTACTTATATATACGTAAGCATTCTGCCAACCTTATTGATGAAAAAATTATTTAACATAAAATTAGTATCTTCAGTCGATTGAGAAGATTTAACCACATAATTATTCGAGTAATAATCTTTAGACAATTCGTACAATATAAAATTTTTAGATAATAAAATTTAAGTTGGTGCCTTTTAGCTATAGAGTAAGGTAAATTGATTCTGTTGGCAGACGAATAGGCTATTTGTTTTCCTTCTCTATGCTTCCATTCTAATACATGATAATGGCTCAAGAGGATCTATTTCAGGAATGATATCTGGATAATGAATATTTAGATGCATCTTAGGTGTTTTGCGGCGCGCGGCCGTCGCGCGGATCGCGCCTAATATTATGGCGCTAACATTGCGCGTTATATAAAACAATATTGAGATTAAATCAATAATTCCTATTCTCTTCTCTCGAATAAAATAAGACTGACTTAATAATCTTGAGACAAGAATAACATATATAAATTTAAGCTTATATATTCTTGCGTTTAGACTAATCTTCACGCGTGAAGATTATTAAGTCAATCTTATTTTATTCGAGAGAAGAGAATAGGAATTATTGATTTTTAATCTCAATATTGTTTTAATTTTATACTACTTTAGATTGTGATGAGATTAAACATGTCAAGAATACTTTTTGTCTCGTTATTAGAAATCTTTTCTGAGGGTGCGGGTGGTGTATGTTTGAACGTTTTTAACTTAAAAACTATTGGACCGAATTTTTATTAAAACCATATAAAATAAAAGTAGACTTTTCCAGGGAGTGCTATAGAGTGTATAGTTTTTTGTTATCTATTTTTTGGAAACCGATTTTTTTAATGTTTTTAATTTTATGCAAAATAATTAACCAAATCTTAAAGAATTATATATGAAACAGAGGTAGAATTTTCCGGGAAGTGATATAAAGTGTATAATTTTTTATTACCGATTTTTTTGGAAACTGGTACCAAAATTTTTCCAATTTTTCAGGAATTAATTGACCAAATTGCAAAGAATTGAATTTTGTAATATAAAGTGTATGATTTTTCGTTACCAATCTTTTTGGAAATTATTATCAGAAATTTGTTGAATTTTTCGGGAAATAATTGATCAAATCTTAAAGAATTGTAACAAAAGTAGAATTTCTATGAAAGTATTATAAACTGTATAGTTTTTTGTTACCGACCTTTCAAAAGTTTTATTAATTTTTTGAAGATGGGTTTAATTGCCACGATGCGTATTATTTTTTGATAACAATTTATTTTTTTATGTAGGATGATCAAATCTTAAAGAATTGTATGTAAAACAGAGGTAGAACATCTCGGGAAATGTTATAAACTGTATAGTTTTTTGTTACCGATCTTTCAAAAATTTTATTAATTTTTCGAAAAAAAAGAGAGAGAGACAGAGAGAGACAGAGAGAGACATAGAGAAAGAGAGAGAGAGAAAAAGAGAGGGGGTGGGGGAGGGAGAGGGGGAGGGGGAGGGAAATAGAGAGAGAGAGAGAGAGAGAGAGAGAGAGAGAGAGAGGGAGAGACTATTTGCGTGTCTTATTACATATGTCCTCCGGGGCGAAGCCCGGGTAACCAGCTAGTTATTTATATAGCGTCCAATGTTACACACCAGAAGAATGAAACAAAATAATTTGTGCGTATGTAATTTAAATATATTACAGCCATAAATATAATAAAAAAAAGAAAACAAAAATTTGAAGGATATATAAATAGATAGATGAATGGATTTATTTTATCTTACGGCAGAGGAATATAATAAAAATAATGCAAAAAAGGGATATAAAGTGAGAGGAGAAACATCGTGATAAAAATAAACCGAGTATTTTTAGGAGATTAAACACGGTGAACGATATATTTACGTGCTGACTGCAAAACCATAGGAGACACTATGTAATAATAGCAATATCGTTTAAAGCTGATGATCGGATCGAAAAGATGATTAGATTTACATAATAACCCAGCAAACACAGAATACACCTTTCGCCAAGAAATTCCAAATTTGATGCCATCTTTGCGACAATTTGCTATATATCAAAGGTGTATTCTGGTGTTTGCTGGGAATATTTTAAGTACTATTTAGTTATAGATATAGAAAACACCAATAACCATATTCATTATTAAAATTTAAAGCAATATTTCTTAATCATCACTGACAAATTTAAATTCTCGTTTATTGAAATAACATAGCCTAAAATCGACCTAATTTTACGATCAGGAGACGCGAAAGCGTCGCTCGCGTTTGTTAGCGTCCTGATCGCGGAAGGAAGTTTAAGTAGGTCGCGTTTCACTGCGGCTAGGATTTGTAACGTACGCAAGAAGGTCACGAACCAATCCTAAAACACATTCTACCGAGCTGGCACGTACAAGAGGCTAACCCCGTTTCCGGTTTCAAAGAACAAATAGCAGTAATCAATTTGTTGATTATTTACGGAGCGATATTCAGCGGGTTCTCAAGGGACCCGGCGAACATTATCGCGGTGAATTCCAAAATGTTCCAGTTAATTGATGAATGTAAATAAAAAATAAGCTCTCGCTATATTCTGCTCGATTTATTTCAAATACGCGCGTCTACCGGTTTACTCTTTTGCTTCCTCATAGAGGAAGCTTTGTTTTCATAAACTTCGTATGGACTTTTGATCGTATATAAAGCTAAGTTTAATCAACCAAATCTTAAAGAATTATATATAAAATAAAAATAGAAAAGACCGAAGAAAAAATTGGTTAGTAATTTTATAAAATGTCCGTATGTGTGTATCAAAGGTCTACAATTTTTTGAGAAATGCCTGTAATAGCTCTAACTTCCGCAAATTTTGAGACATCAAGTTATTTATAATTCTATTATATTTTTCAGTTTTTTCTACCCCTATTTCATATATAATTCCTTAAGATTTAGTTGATTAGATCCAGCTTTATACGCGATTAAAGGTCCATATGCGAATTCCATATATAGACCATATAGTCTGAACTCCCAAAATCAACATCGATTTGACATTGCGTCGATTGTAAAAACCCCACTTGTGCTACTAAAGCTGACCCTCTATATTCATATATAAAAAAATTAAATTTAAAATTTTAAAAAGTGCGCAAATTAGAAACTTGCACATTGCTTCCTTATCGTTACAGATCGCTACCATTGGTCCTATTTTATTTCGCTCATAAAGCTTCCTCTACGCGGAAGCCAAACTAATAAATACTAATATATAATTATGCATCAAATAAAATACAAGCTTCCTCATATAAGAGGAGCTTTTTTAAGTCAGAGCTTTGTGAGCAAAATAAAATAGGAACAATAGTAGCGATCTGTAATGATAAGAAAGCAATGTGCAAGTTTCTAATTTGCGCATTTTTTAATTTTTATTCTTCTTATATTGTTCTGAAATTAGATTATATCTTGCTTCCACTAGCTCTTCCACAAATATTTGTTGCATTCATAATAACGTATGTATAACATGGTAAACATGATATGTAAATGTTATTGGTGCCCGCAGTGTATTGAACTCGGATCCGTGGGTTCGCTAAACCCAAATGACGGATCAGTTCACTCTTACGTGAAACGAATTATTAGTTTTCCAAGTTATGTCCGCCTCTCGAAATCTCCAGCCATCTCGCGTGCAATGCTTGAATTTTCATGAGAATATTGATTTTTCTTCCCGAATGAAAAGAGGCGAGTGTGAGAAGGAAAGGAGCCGTAAAAATGCACTCAACGCGATTCCAAGTATTGTCCTTTTTTCGCGCGAGCTACAGCCTACTCGCGAATAATTAAAAATCCTCGCTTCTCTGGCGCACCGAATCTTCCAGATATATATATCAGTACAAAATTACCTTTTTCAAAAAAGGTAAAAAAAGGGCGCCAAGTACACGCGTGGTTGTTACCTCGAAAAAAAACCCAAGTGGTAGTATTATCATTAATTTTATTCAAAAATAAATAAAATATATTCTAACCTAGGTGGTAGTAGCTTTATTAATTTTTAAACAAAATTATTAAATTATAAAATACAAATATTTAATTAAAATAAAATAAATAAATTTTTCTTGTAAAAAACTTGGCGCTGCTTTTTTAGATACAAGAAAAATTTATTTATTTTATTTTAATTAAATATTTTTTTATTTTATATAATTTAATAATTTTGTTTAAAACCTTAAAAAAGCAGCGCCAAGTTTTTTACAAGAAAAATTTATTTATTTTATTTTAATTAAATATTTGTATTTTATAATTTAATAATTTTGTTTAAAAATTAATAAAGCTACTACCACCTAGGTTAGAATATATTTTATTTATTTTTGAATAAAATTAATGATAATACTACCACTTGGGTTTTTTTTCGAGGTAACAACCACGCGTGTACTTGGCGCCCTTTTTTTACCTTTTTTGAAAAAGGTAATTTTGTACTGATATCATGCGTTTTGTAGTGTTACGCATCCTCTTCTAAAAAGGGCATGTCATCTATACGATCTATCGAATCTGTCGAAATATTGTTGTCGCTTTTCCGCTTTTCTCGTCCTGCTGCCGAGATCATCCTATAAATACTAAATAAATTATATACATGTATAATATAAATATAAATAATTTTAATTACACACACACACACACACACACACTACGTTTACGCGAACGTTACTTCTGTAGTAACTTACGATAATTCCTTCGCGTAAACGGGATTTTGTAGTAACTTACGATAATTTACTCCGCGTAAACGAGTGAATTATCGTAAGTTACTACAGAAGTAACACTCGCGTAAACGTAGTACACACACACACACACACACACACACACACACACACACACACACACACACACACACACACACACACACACACACACACACACACACACACACACACACACACACACACACACACACACACACACACACACACACTATCTGTCACGTATACTATGTTTACGCGAGCGTTTTACTTCCGTAGTAACTTATACGATAATTCCTCCACGTAAATGGAGATTCTGTAGCAACTTATGATAATTCATCCCGCGTAAACGAGTAATGCCGGGATTACGATGAATTTAACGTAACGGGACGCGACGGACGCGAAGTAACGTAACGTAAACTTAAGAAATTACGATCGCCGTAACGTGAAGCAGCGTGCATTTCAGAAATGATTTGACAGCTTGGTATGAATAGAAGGTTAAGATTAAGGTTATCTTTAAATTACGGCGATCGTAATTTCTTAAGTTCACGTTACGTTACTTCGCGTCCGTCGCGTCCCGTTACGTTAAATTCATCGTAATCCCGGCATAAATTATCGTAAGTTACTACAGAAGTAACGCTCGCGTAAACATACAGTTTGACAACTTTTACAAGGCAGCATATACGTACGTGTTTGTACGATTTTGTAGATACACCTAACTTCTTAAAGATCTCTCGGCATCAGCTCTTTACGGTCAATACTTATATATATTTCACTATCTGTCACGACGCGGCAACGGTCACGACTATCACACACTTACACTTATCCTTTTCTAGGTTGTAAAAAACTGTCACGCACTGCGACAGTGCACGAGTGCACTCTCGTGTCAAAAATGGGAAAGTGACACACCAGCCGCCATTTTTGTCCGACGTGGACGTTTCTTAAAAAAAAATTTTCCACATTTGGTCTTTGCATTGCAATATCTTCGCTCGTAGGGCACGTAACGAAAAAAAAAGACTCTTATTTATAAATCAAACCCCAAGCTATCGATCGAACCTACTTAGAAGTTGATCCGTTCACTCGTTATTGAGATCTCAAAATCTCGGATACTCGCAACTCATGCGTTCGCGTAAAAGAGTCACGGTGCGTCTCGCTTCGCGCGTACTTGGCGCGAGACACTACCGTGTCTCTTGATATATTTCTATAGGTTTGTGTTTCGAACGCCCGTAATACATATTGCGATACCAGCAGTAAAATATAACGCGTAATTTATAAATCGAACGCATTTTCACGGTCCTTTATTAATAATTACCGAAGTTATTACATCACTGCCTGTGTGCAAAGCAATATTTTGGAAAAATAATAAATAAAGCATCATTGTTATATTTTGTGTGATATTAACTTGTTTACCAGCCAACTTCAGGATTGTTATTTTTGTCCTAGCGATAAAGATACTTGTAACTGATTAGAATTAAAATCGCCCCTGGAGATATAATGTCCAAAAGTTTTCAAGACCAAATTAGTCCCGAACTGGTACGAGTATTACATCTGGCAAAATGTGGATAACATAGTTCGCAGCGGGGGATAGCAGGAGGGATTTCGCAGGATAAAACTAAAGGATTATCCTTGCCATTAACACTACTACTTCCTTCTCGCTATCTCCTTCCGAAACTCCGGCCGTTTGCTTTCAACGGGCTTAAGTCCTCTCGATTATTCCGAAAGTTAAATAAAGTATCTATTTATTAAATTAAACACAGTCCCCATTGTTAGAAGTTTCGTCAAGCAATTAATAAGATTTCTGAAATTTTAATGTTATACTTCGGCGGGTTCCAAATGAAGTTCTCGCGTATAATGAACTGATATTATACTTTACGTAATAATAATCGCAATATAATTACGCGGCAAAAACTTTATCGTAAACGCTACCAAAACATTCTCCCTCTATTAAAATTTGTTAATTACTCCGGCTTTCTACGTTCTTCTTATCTAATTATATCGTATTATAATTACGCTTCAAATTGCGTGACAAAAAATTTATCTTGAGATTTTTTATTGATCCGCACTAAATCCGTGACAGCTTTTAAAACTCCTCTCGCGAAAGGAGCATTTAAAGGTCAATAAAGGAAAGTTATGATCGAGTAATGCTTGCTCGAAAGTTGCGGAAACTCCTAGAATCAGAGTTGCCTACGGCGAAACGCAGTTATTGCATAACTTTAAGTCTGGCCCTTGGCTAATAATAGGAGGCATTGCACACGAGTATTCTTCAGATTCCAGTATTGAGAATTCGACATGGTGTACGTTGCTTCCAATTATTCATCGTGCTACTTCAGTTATTTCGATAAACGCTCCACCCTAAATATCAGATGGTATTTAAGAAGAAAATTTTTAATGTTTGAATATATGTATCTATTATTGATTAATTTTCGAATTAAAATTAACAGTTATATATCAAGATTTTTGCAATATATGACAATCAGTATTCAAAATCTGATCACAATCGAACCGCTGGCGCCATTATTCTATTCTACTTGTAACGTCATGGTTTGACGAATGTGATTCTTGAACTAACGCGGGATATTATAGCAGCAGTAATTTGATTATCTCCAAAATAAGAATTGATCACCCACGCATCCGTCTCTGTCAGACGTTTCTTTCCCGCGTCAACCCATCTCACTCCCCCATAAGAACTACACTAAAGATAATATTATATTTCTACGTTCACGCTGAAAGATGAATGTGTATGATTATATATTTCAAGTTCATCTAATAGGACTGTAATACTGCAATGTGCGTACAAACATATAAAATCTTAGATATGTAATAACTGAGCAGAAGTAAGAGATCCAGATTCAATGTAAATAATTTAAATTAAAACTCAGACCGCAAATAGTCCTAGAAATCCAAGTTGCGAATATAAAATGAATGTAAAGACATGTTTTCTCAGCAAATATACAAGCACACGCAACATCGTAGAAATTATATTCAAATAATTAAAAGTAAAGCAAGGTATAAAAATATCACATCGCGATAAAAAAGCTTTTCTTATTTCGCGATGCGGTATTAAAATGGCAACAATTCCAATAGCTGCTTTCAAAACGCGACCCAGACTATGATGAAACGTGATCGTAAAACGTGGATGGCGCGCAAATCCGTCCGCTCGAGACTCGCGCGTTTTCCGCTGAAATTTCGCGCAATCATATACCCACGCATTTAAAAGCCGGCGAGACAAATATTTGCGGAACATTTGCACTGCTCTGCAGCAAAATATTCGTCACACGAAGACGTAATTAAAGCGATGTAAATTCGCGCGCATACCGCCGTTTATATTATACGCGACAACGGAACAAAAACAATGGAAACAATTTATCCTCCATGCGAACGGCCTCTCAACCGCCGTATATTACCCAAGATAAATCATTATCGAATCTGTGTGATCTGTAATGCACGCATTTCGAGACGATAACATGCGCTAAAGAGATGCATAGTAATATAAACAAAATAATAAAATCCTTTTCCTTCGCCAGTAAGTAATAAAACAATAAAAACTCGTTTGCTTCGACCAATCTGGCAATCTTTATTTTCAAGCACAACGCGTTTCGACCGAGATTCCGGTCATTATCAAGTACAACAATCCATTAAACGCTTGCAGAACACTTCATTGTACAAATGTGGCAGCAATAAGTCAACAAACTGACACAGAGAAACAAAGGAACAATAGAGTATAACAATGAGTAGTTAAAAAGTTGAGAGAAAAAATAAATAAAATAAATAAAATAAAATAAATAAAAAGAAAATTAGATTAAAAAGAATAAAATAAAAAGAAAATTAAAAGAGCAATGCTTACATATTCTGTGTGTCGATAAACAAAATACATCGACAATGATACGCGCATGATATCTATATATATATAGATTCTGCATTAAAATCATCCATGTGTGTGTGTGTGTGATGCTTATTTGTAATTTAATATTGGGTATCGTACCGAATTAATACAGCACGATTAATAATGAGTTCTCCTTTTTTTTGCCTCAATTTTTAAAAGAAGTAAACAAGCAATTATGTATCACAGTCCGACCGCCAAAAAGAATCAGAGCTAATTCGGATACACAAGCGTTCATATCGCGAAACGATTTATGGATGACGCATGCAAGCCGGAATCGGCGATGCGCTATCATCGAGATAATTCAGTATCGGATTTGCGATAACGATGTACGTTTGCGACACACACACATACACTTACGCATACAAATAGCTGTACCATAAGGGTGACAATTAATCGTGGGATCAGTCGCACAGAGAGAGATTTGCACTTTGCATCAGTCTATGCGCAGCTGAGGCAACTGAAAACTAATTGCCGTACGATTGTATGTTTCTCATATGGAAATTAATCAATTCTTTGTTTTCTTTCATGCTGATTTGCGACTAATTCAAATTAATTATTTGCGTTAATACTTGAACAATTTTAAGATTTAAAATTTCTTTAAACATATATTCCAAAAATGATCTTAAAAAATTTTTGTCCATAATTAATTGTTCAAATTTATATTATATCTTCTCCTTAACACACACATAAATTATCCCACATTATATTATAAATATTTAATGTCGTGATGATACTTGCCATCCCTTTCTGTAATACTTCAATAGCAATATAAATCAATTAAAATTTAAGTAGGTATCTTCGATAATCGTCAATAGAAGGTAACGTACCGTCTTGTTATGTAATCGAACTTGTCGAATTTTGTAAACGTGCCACACGGGGCCAATGAGCGCGGAGAACTTTAATTATAATAGGCAGAGACAAGATTCGATTAGCACCCTCCTTGGATCGTGCCTATTACATCATATTCGATTATTCGACATAGTCCGACAACGCGTTGAAAGCGAATGAACATAATTGAACAAATGTGTGTTACCGTGACAGTCGTTTTAGTTGTTTATCAATACAATTTGACCTCTGGCATCGTAAAATAACTATACAAGATGAGTAACTTAAAAGAAAATCAGAAAATGACAAAGTAGATATTTACATATCAGCAACAATTTTCCTCTCTCGGTAAACATCTAGAAGAAATTCTTTTTCAGCTACAGTAACAAATTCACACAGCGCATTGTATAGTTTCATCTATTATGCAAAATTTCATCAATAAACTTCCCGATGTATTGGAAGTTTTGTTTCCAGTTTCTTATGCCGGCATAATATAGCCATTTGCTAATTATTATCGTCCTAATAAATCACTTTTGTGAACTGATGTTCAATCAAGTCTACCGCACAGCTCAAATGGCTTACGGTTTATGAACAATGAATGGCAAGCAACTGCTCGTTTACTTCGTAAATTTTCGTTTTTTATTGACTCCCCTCAGGGTTGCAAGGCGTTTTGTAGGGACGTTCTCAACCCTTTTACTCAATTATCATCCAATACTACCCTTCTCCTCTCACTTTAACCCTTTGGACCAGGGTTAACGGCTTAACGTCTCTTTCCGAATGACGGAGCCCAGTTTGCTCCGCACAAGAGCCTATCTTGCACGGAGGGGCGCAGCTTTCGGAAAAACATTCCATGTTTACATGGCTCTAGTGGACTCGAACCTGGTTCCTCAGATTACGAGTCTGGCGCTCTACCACTAGACCACACTGCCGCCCTAACTGCTCGTTTACTTTTTAATCAGAAAATAATCTCAAAAAATTGCCTGATAGCATTATAGCCAGAATTCCAGCCATCAGAGACTTTTCATCTTCTTTACAACTAGGTAACAATAAAGCGCAGGTGAATTTCACGGTCGAGATGCGAAGATCGCGAATAACCAGGTATTTTCAGCGCCGGCCATTGAAAAATGTTGAATTTAATTCTGTATGCACGCGCCACCGACTAATTTGGTTGCGATGCAAAACAGCTGTTACTCCATGGCCACGTAATGCTTGCCGCCGGGCTCGCTTTTCATCGGGCCAACGCGAAATTCCGGAAATTTTCGCAAAGTTGCCGCCGCGGGGACTTTGATACATACTTCCGGGAGCGCGCAAACCACCAAAGGGTATGATCCGCTAACCATGTGCATACTCATCACTGATCGTGATACTGCCGTCACTTTGCATTTTGAGTGATATTTCGGTAGCGCGTAAAATATCATTTTGATAACTAAACAATGCAGTATATCGGATGCCGTTTTGCAATCAATTTGCGATAGTGCCTCTATATTATTCGAGAATTATACAAGCAATCGAATAAATTAAGTTAAAACAATTATTAGTCTAACGTTAAAATTGATTGATTTAATTTAGAAAGAACAATAAATAATGTTATGATTTATTTAAGAAAAAGTAAAATATCTGCATAGTTAACACTTTTTTTAAATCGTACAATCTTTTTCTGAAGATATGCTGGAACAAAAGGTAATTGTTTAGATAGGGGGGACCACCTTGGATGACCTTGATATTTTAGTATGTTGTCAAGGTCACCCTCCTGAGTGACCTTCAGAAGGTTTTAACCCGCGCTCGTTATTCGTTAAAAAGTTATTAACAAAAAATGTTTCGAAAATATAGCAGCTATTTTGAGTATTGGAAGGCATAAATGACTAACATATTATACATCAAAATAATTCACGCATACATTTTCCACGCGAAACGAGGTGCCATATGGGTTCGTGGCGCGCTTTACAAGCTGGTTTACATACTCACGTAGGTTAGTTATTTTGACGCGCTTTACACACTCACAATCAGTAATGTTGAAGGCGAGCCACTGAATCACGCGGGTGAGCTTTACGCACTCGATACTGTTCGAGGCGAGCCACTGACCCACGTAGGTTAGTTGACGCGTTTTACACTCTCAGTAATGTTCAACGCGAGCCACTGACCCACGTGAGTTAGTTGACGCGCTTTACCTCATGTGAATTAGTGGCTCGCGTTGAACAGTACAAAAGTAGGTAAAGCGCGTTACATATATATATATATATATATATATATATATATGTAAACCAGATTGTAAAGCGCACCACGAACTCATATGGCATCTCGTTTCGCGTGGAAAGTGTATGCTTGAACTATTTCGATGTATATATTAGTCATTTATGCTTTCCAATACTCAAAATAGCTGCTATATTTTCGAAACATTTTTTGTTAATAACTTTTTAACGAATAACGAGCGCGGGCTAAAACCTTCTGAAGGTCACTCAGGAGGGTGACCTTGACAACATACTAAAATATCAAGGTCATCCAAAGTGGTCCTCTCCATCTAAACAATTACCAAAATGGAAATTCAAACAATGGAGGTTCTATACTTAGATTCTGTACTTTCTAATCAATACACAGAAAAAAAAGAAGTGTTAAATCAAGACTCATATTCTTGTATATAAGCAAGAATCTATAATCTTTTTATACGAATTTCAACTTTTTATTTCAACTTTTTTCTTGATTAAATAAATACCCTATATAAATACCTTTATTCAAACAAGTTTTCTTTGCTTAATGTAATTTATATCTCATTTCAAGATTATAGATTCTTGCTTATATACAAGAATATAAGTCTTTCTTGATTTAACATTTCTTTTTTCTGTGTACTAATTAATATACTTTTTATTACAAAATAGTTTTCAAATCGCTCACAGTGTAAAACAATTTGACAAAAGATTGCAAAGGGATGCTTCCTGCAACTGTTATGCGGCTAAAATCTCGCATATGCTTTCTCAACGCGCCGATAAATTAACAAAAAATTAAGTTACGAGTCACGCGCGGAGAAAGATTTTTATCGGCGTTATTAAACTACGCACCGCAAAATTTGTTTGCACGAGAAATGAATCGTTGCCCAATATAATTCATCAAATCGACTGTCCATAAAACAGCGAAGTAAATTCGCGCAACACCATACGCATGTACGGTTACCGCTCGTTTCGTTTTGTATTCACGTGTGACTCCTGGGACGCGGTTACACGGACAAAGTACTCGAGCGCGTTTTTGATTGCTTGTCTAGCCGCTCGACCGTGTCAAACATGTTTCCCTAGTAAAAAAAAACTGGGGTGTACCGAAATCCTAATAAATTACTTTCGGTCAGAAATATGGTTTTAAAAATAAGTAGCGCATACGCGTATGGTCAAATAATATTCCCATAATTTTTCGCAAAATTCGCAATAAATACTTCAACAGAGTGAATTATCTTGTTTGATAATTGTAATTGCGACACATGGCAATCTCAATGACTATGAGAACGCTTTAAGACCTAGGAAAATAGACTTACCCTTCATGCCGAGTGATGATCGCACCTTCCCTCGATGTTCGTTTTACAGTTTACTCTTCGTTACACGAGCACTGATATTGACGTGTCCAACACAGGATTTCGCGACGCTTCTCCGACGCGTAATTTTATTTTTTACATGAAAGATGCGTAGGAAGGTGAACGACGCAAATCACGAGTTTCACGAACGTACGGCACTTCCTAAAAATAACAACATAAATTGTGATTTTTAATAATTGCAGTAAAATAAAGCAAAACAATGTCATTCAGATCGCTGAATTCAAGCTCAATTTCAATATAAAGCATCAGAAATGATACCGATTTAATTTAAAATGTCTGGTTAACAATGCGCATATTGTATAAAATGTACGTTATACCTAAATAAGAAAACTTTGTTAGTAAATATTGCTACAACTTGGTTGTTATAGTGTTCGATTTGAACAGTATTCAACTCTTGCAATAGTTATTAATTATTAAGCGATAAACGTCGGAAAATTCAAATTATTGGCATACGTTTCTAGTTTAATACAATTTAGGTAATTACGTACACAGTCGCGCGTGCATTTTACCTATTGTAGAATCAGGAAGCAATAATTCTCGAGTATCGTTTTCGAAATATACTTCCATTTGCGCGCTTCACTCCGCGCTTTATCATCCGTATCGTTTACAGCGTTTCATATAAGGGAAACACGTTATCAGAATTATAAACTTTCCAGGTGTCAGGTCGAGATCACATTGATATATGTAAGGTAAAATTGCGAGAGAACGCGGTCTCGCGTGATATGTGTGTGTCGTATCGTAGCGTGGAAATCGGGGTTAAAGCAATATGATAAGCACTGCTTCAGAAATAGCAGGTTTTGTGACGTTTGACCGCGAATAGAACAAACACGCGTGCACGTATATATGTGTACGTGATAAAACGAAATATTAAAAAATTGCAGGACATCGTTATAATTCCGTGCAGAAAAGAGAATTTGAAGCCAAATCGAAAACCAGCTTTCAACTTTGCTCTTTGCTCCTACTTAACGAAGCAATCAATATTTCGTGAGGTTTATTTGACGGAACGTGTGAAACGATGAAGAACAATGTTTTTTTTTTTTTTTTTTTATTCTTTTGAAGTGTTTTGTTCGCGAATAAAAGTTTCGACAAGATAATTAATCACTTTTTCAAATATTCGTCAAAATGTCATCCGAGCAATATCCGCTATTTCAAACTTTCATCTTCAAATGGACATTTGATTATTATCTAACAAAATAGTTTAAGTACAAGGTTGACCCCCTAATTGTGTTAAGCATTGTAATGAATGTAATGACTTCATCACTTCACAAAATAACACAGTCGTAAATTTGTATTCTATTCTTCGAAATCTCCTATACGAGCGACCTGCCACCGCAAGCACCACAGATTTGATTGATCCATCTAATCACGAGCCTCAGTCAGAGAATTTATCTGATTTTCGGAGGCTAAAGCTCGTAAAAATTTTATTCTTTTGTACAGGGAGAGAAAAATTTCCCCCGTGGGAGTCGGTACCGTCTGCCACTGATAAGTAGGCAGTGTGGAGAAGAGAACTCCATCGAGATTCTTCCCTTGTTTTCCTTTTTTGGCGGTGCTTCGCAAAATTTACGAGGATTACGTCGAGTCATTTTCGAGTTTCCCGCCGGGACGTAAAGCCGCCTCGTAAATTGGGATACTGTCCTCGAATTCTAGTCCCGAAAGACGATGGAGGAGGTAAAGTCTAACGCGGCCGAGGCGAGGCCGTACGGAAGGATGTTATCGAATTTGGAGCAACCTATCTTTCTTTATAAAGCACAAAAAACGCGGAAAAACATCTATAACATATATAATATAATAAAAGCAATATCGCAAATTTTATTCGTTTACGTGGCTATACGTACATGAATATATGTTTATCGGCAGTCCAAAGAGCTTGTATACAAATTTTAGGATGTTCGCCGCGCATGCAACACCGCTCATACGTGTAAAGCAAGATGCGCAAACTCTTTTTCAAGTTTACATTGCGAACGACGGCATGTTCGCCGCGTCGCATCTTCGAGGGCGCGGCTTGTTACAAGAATCGCAGACGGGAAGTTTGGTCGCGCCCGTTCGTGCTGTCGCGGCGTATTTACGCGTTCGCCGAAAAAATTTTGTCGCGAATATTGCGAGGTAAGCTGGATTCCGGAGTCAAGCGGCAAAAGAACGAGATAAAAGCTGCCGGATACGCGATATTCGACTACGGGGGATATCGCGTCCGGATAATGAGACTAGTGAGGGTTAAGTGAGAAGAGATGAACGAGAAAGAAGAGAAAAGGAAGGTACCGAAAGAGAGGAAACTGTGAGATTAGATTAGGTTCATATAAACCCGACACGGAATGGCGCTATCGCGCCGATGGACACGTCAAGGAACCGGTCAGGACAAGGAAAAGTCGAACGACGATGAGAGTTCGCGGAGAACGGACTGGCAAATTTATGGAACGTGGTGGCCTTTCCCGAAGTTGGAGATTTATCGGACTGATAGTTACAAGAGCGAAACGGCGCGACGATGCGCCCGCGCGCGCTCGAAAACTTCTGTGCCGCCCGCTAAAAATATTTTCACTCGAGAGACGAAACGGAGCCCGAGTAAAACGAACCGCGAGGAGGAAGAAAGAAGTCACCGAGCGAGACAGAGACGTTAGTGACTGCGGTCAAGACGTCGAAAAGTCGACGGACGAGAGTTATTTGCCGAGACGCGATTTATGGGTTATCGCTCGAGCGCTCGAGATTTATCGGACAAACCAAACGCGGAGTTGTTGAGGAGAGGTTTCCGTCAAAAAAACGAAACTGCACGCTCAACGAAAACACGTTTCGATGTAAGAAAAGTGAAAAAAAAACCGTGGTACACTATATATATACGTAAGCACAAAATTTTAAAAGGCGGAAGCTGTAATAAGCGAACGGAGCCGCGACGTGATTGCAAAAGAGATATCGCGAGGCCTCCGTGTAAATCAGGAAAGAGTCAAAAGGATTTATGTGCGTGCGCGCGCTAGCAAAGGAGTAACGTAATAAAAACGTCAAAGTTTAAGATTTATCGGATCCAGACAAAAGAAACGTCTCCACGGTCTCTATCTCGTATCGACGTGTCTCGCGCAGAAGCAGTATTTTTAAGCAACGGAAAAAAAAAGGTCAAGATCTGAAGGAAACTCGAACAAATCTCCGTCGTGCCATTCTTATCATGATGTGACGTAGAAAAAAAATAAAACTTCGTACGTTATCCTTTGTAAGATTTACCGGGTTGATTGCTAAGAAATTTCGCGGCGGAACTCTGCTAAATCTCGCGATTTATCGATGTAGAAATAAAAAGTACTAACATTGCCGATCCTTGAAAATTCTAGTGATATCTTTGATCTTTGTCTCTCAAAGTTCATGATGTTTAAATAAGAAGAGAAAGAACTCAATAAATATTTCTAGTCAAAAATCGAAACTTACACAATCGTATTTTTTTTATATCAGACCTGTCCAAATAATATAAATTGCAAAAGATAAGAATTGTATACCTAAGTTTTGTGAATAAATCTTCCTAAAAAATATATTTCTTGTCGATTGTATTCTAATTTATTTGGATTCTATACTTGAATATTCCTAAAATGACAAGTTAATAAACCGATTATTTGATCAATATTCCTATAACTAGTATATTTAATAGCTCATTCGAAAATTTGAGAAATCATCTTTTCGTATCTATGCGCGTAACAGATTTATATTACAATGTCAAGAAGACGGCGATATCGTTGGAACGTATCTTTGCACGGAAAGATTCTTAGAAGCGGCAAAGGAGAAATCTTACGACAAAAGTGCGAAAGTTCGAGACTTATCGAACCGGCAGTAAAAGGATCAACGTAGCTGATCTCAGAAAAGTATTTCACAGCATACAATAACTTCTTCTGCTCTTCTTATTTCCATGAATATTTTCAGATGAAAGTACAAGGCAGAAAAAAGAGAAAAGAAAGAAAAAAGAAACAAGTCTGTAAAATACAGGACAAGTAATAAAATTTTGAATAAAAGACTGATGATGGCGAAGCAGATGGGAAAACATATTGCGGATAAAATTTTCATGTATGAAATAACAGTAGGTTCTTTCTTTATAATAAATACGACATGCAAAAACAATGTACATATAATGTATATATAAGTTTATTTTAACATTTAAATAATATATGATAGGTATTTCAAAATATAACGCTTCAGAATTTTGTTGCATATTTTGCATTGAATATACGACAAAAATACTGTAAAGATATATATTTTAAATAAATTGATAACGGTGTTTTGCGCACTTATCAATATAATTTAATATACGTATAAATATAAAAATTAATAATATAAGTCGTAAACAAAAAAGAAGAAGTGACGTGCGGTTCACGATCGTAGAACGTTTGGTAGAACAATCAGAGGATTACGGGTTTGAT
The DNA here is from genome assembly GCF_048541705.1 of Temnothorax americanus. NCBI lineage: Eukaryota > Metazoa > Arthropoda > Insecta > Hymenoptera > Formicidae > Temnothorax > Temnothorax americanus. Next base: position 32,413 of record NW_027509396.1, read on the forward strand.
CGTAATGATTCATATATGCTTATTCCGCCTACGTGAGTGAATGAATAGCTCAGAAGTCAACACTGCTGGTCCCGAAGAAGGAGAGTCCGTGGGCAAGTTTAGCAGCCTAGCCATGATAAAACAAAAATAAATGCTTACAGGACCAACAATAAGCCTCGGAAAGAAGTCAATAAAGTTGAAAAAACAAGTTTGAGCCTAATTTAAAGAGAAAGAAGAAGAAGTAAACAGAAAATTTTTATATTATCTATTAACTGCATGTTATTTGTGCGCGTATTTTACTTTATAGAAAACTTTTTTAATTATTTTCATAAATTTATAAAAAATGCAATATTATCTTTTCTATTAATTTAAACTGTGGAATTTCTCAAACTTAATGTACAAAAAATGATCAAAGAAATCAAGAAATAAATATAGATAAGTGAATTTTTAATGTCGCTCGCAAGTTTGACATGGATAAATCAATCTCGCTATCTACCGTACAGCATTGCGAATGGCTGCAATTTCCAACAACAATGACGACAGAAACGAGCAACGGAAAAGCGGAGGGATTTAAGAGGAAAGAAGAAAAACTCAATGGAAGAGAAGTACGCGAGAATGTGTGCGGAAGAATGGCTGAGTAACAACACAACGGACGAGAGTGCAGAAGCGGATCTATTCGGAAGAGCAGGGAATAAAGGGATCGACGCGGGATCGCGAGATTGTGGGAATTTCCGGTACCCTCGCATCCGCGGCACTTATCGCACGGCAGAATCAGCGATACACCAATGCAGCGTGAAACCAACGTTCCGCCGAACGTCGCACAAATTTCCGAGATTTTCCGCCGAGCAATCGAACACGCTGAAAAGTCGCGCGGCGGATTTCTCCATCCCGGATTTATGGATGAGGCAAACGCATAGATAGATAAAATGTTCTACTTCCCCTGAAGATGATACGATAAAATAATAGACTAATATCTTGCAGTAGAATGAATATAATATTAATCTGCAGATTAAATCAGTTGATTAAGTGAATCTCAAGTGAATACAGAAACTTTATTTAAAATAGAAACAAATCTAGAAATACAAAAGTTATATATTTTAAAAATTAAATTTTATGTTACAATTATATTTTACAAATGTAAACTATTGAAAATATATGTAATAATAAAAGAGATAAGAATTAGCATTTTTTTTCTTACATCTTTCAATTACACATTTATAGCAGTAAAATTCTCCTTGTTTCACCTCGTTCCACTTATTTCAACAGCGATGGTTTTCTTAGATTCCACCGAATATAATGTCTCCGAATGGAAAAGCAAGAGAAAAATAAGAATTCATACGCCCTCGTACGTTGGTTCCTTGGACAAATATATTCACTGGCATGAACCAAGAACCTGTGACATTGTCTTCGCGGAAAATATTTTCGCGAGGTAACCTTCCCTCATGTTTCCACAAAAACAGACAAAAATTATGAAGTAAATTAAACTTAATAGCATCTTCAATCCTGAATAGTAAAAACAATATTATTCTTAAAATACGCAATAATTACCTTTAATAATTCTCGACCCAGGATGTCCGACGATAAAATTAATCGATGGTATCACACTTAAAATTTCGCTGTTAATATCGAGTGGCATATCACTAAAACTCACGGGATTGACGCCAGGCGCAGGTCAAACTGATGTTCGAAAGACCGGCAGTGTTCGTCCAAAATAAATATCTTCACAAATTTTCTCTGGGCTTGCGATTTTTAAAGACGCGGGAGACGCACTGAAACCCTAAGAGACTCTTGTCTCTTAATTATCTCACAGACCGTCATCTTGTTAGTTTTATCGCGTCGCAGAAGATATCCGCGAAAATCGACGAAACCTTTCGCAGGAATATTATCCCAAAATCCGTAAAGTTATCCTTTACCACCGAGCATTATCCTTTACTATCTATTATCGGGATATCACCCTCTATAAGACGCGCCACCGTTCGCGCACCTTTTTAATTTTTGCCGGTGTCCTCTCGCTGTTTTATTCCGGTCACGCTCACACCATTCGACCTCCTAGTTCTCCCCAACATACAGTTGCTACATGGAAAGTAATAAGGACGTATTAAAATGACTGCCCTTAATACCCATCGATTTCAATAACAACCGCGATCCACGTCGACAGCAAATTTATTAAAAATAGCTCGGAACGCCCGTCCTCACTAATAATGATTATATGCCTGATATATCCCGACGCAAAAATATTAAGGATGAAAATTGTGTTTGACGAAATATGCGAGATATACAACACAATAACAATTTCAGATTTTGATTAAGTATAATCATATAAAAACTTTAAAATATTTGTGTATTGTCGCGAAGGAAAAAGAAACAATCACATTTGTATAATCTTTATCTAGGAATTTAAACGTTCTTGATGAATATTCAATTATCAAAAGGCAAAAAAATATAATATCTACAATTTTTTTTCATTGTTAATATCTGTTATTCGCGGATATTTTATCCATAACTATACTATATCGTATAGTGGAAATTAAAATATTATATTTTGCGAGACGCTACATGAATAAATGTTTATTTATTTAATTAACTTGTAAACATACATAATGCTAAAATATATTTCAACTTTTATCGTTATTTATTCAACCTTCTGCATTATTAAAAAAATTATAATTAATCAGACATAACAGACGATAAAAAATGATAATAACGACAAGATGCAAGATATATAATTAACGGAAAGTAGATCGAGTCTACATTCGATAATTTGCAAAATCGTCAATAGCAAGAGATGGAAGTGGCAACGATAAATATGTCTGCAAAAACACATCTTCCGAACAATTCAAAGGTAATAATTATAATGCGGGCGATATATTATCTCGAAAGGCGAAAATCGAGAATCACGATTGTTTTCAGCGATGAGCGGCAAAGTGTCCTTTAAGGAGTCTGGAGTTCAAAGAGCAACTCTCGTCGAAGAATTCACAAGGATCCCTCTTTGATCGACGGCAGACAAGTGGACTCATATAGCCGACCGAAAGAAATTCCAAGTTCAATGGAGGCCAACGTATACCGTCCTCAAAATCAGATCGATACGTTATCGTGTACATACACGTACTTTATTGAGGTGCACATGATGCATGAAGTCGATCAATCGCGTTTACGAAAAATGACAGGATAGATATATCTGACATTAATCGCATATGAGAAAATTACTTTTTAAACCAAAGAAGATGAATAAAAATTGAGTTTCAACCAGCCCTCTCTCTCTCTCTCTCTCTCTCTCCATTTTTATCATGCCAGCCTCTTTCCATTTACATCTAATTCTTATTCTTATTATTTTTAGTCATAAATTAATTTGTACACATACATGACATGTAATTGTGTGAATACCCGCACTGTATTGAACTCTGGTTCGCTAAGCCGTGAATTCGCTAAGCCCAAATGACCACGAGGATTAGTCATTCTTGCGGAAAAATTACGGAGAAAATAGAGCTGGATAATTCCCTCTAATTATGTACTAATCCTGTCAAACAAAAAGAGAATAAATATTTGTGTAACAATTAGACGCTTTGACGTTTGCGACTTTCATGCATATGACTATTATACAATAGATCTTTTGAATTCCGTAAATTTGAGCGCGAATACATTACCTAATACGTGCATTGAGCAAACGATTATAGCTTCTCTCTCCCGCATTCACTCACATTAAATCGTACGGTGAATGGAGCGCGTCTCGAGTGTGTCGTGCAAACTTTTCAAATCGCGAAAAACGTTTGAGGAGCATTCAAATCTTATCGCACAGTTAACAGCCGCGCCGCCCGCCGCCCGCCGCTTCGCCGTTTTCAACCAGCCATTAATGGTTCCGTGTATATAATACCTCAATGTGTTGCGATTTATCGCGTAGCGGCGTACCACCTCTATCATAAATCGCGATTTGTATCGTACGTGCGCGCGGAGGAATCCTCGCCCTAAACGGATTATCCATCCAGCCATCTATGTTTAGATAATATCGATTAGTTCAAAACACGAATCGAAAGAGTCACATTTGCGGAAGGATAATAAACGTTGACTTTACGCGAGGCGATTCCCGCGGCCCGGGATCTACTCCAAGTTGGCACGTATCTGTTTTACCCGAGGCACATCTCCGGAGATTACTCTTCGAAACGAGCGAGAAAATGTTCTGGGGACTCTCAGTCCGGAAATACAGCCGTGACCCTAAAAGGAATGTATAACGCGGCTTTGAAACATCCGTCAGGTCCTTCAAGGCGCGACGTCACTTCCGGGAGCCAGGTCCCTCAGGGCCGCGTAAGAAAGCGCGGTGCGCATCTCGGGAATTCCGACGGACAAACCGCGGAATAATGTAAATTTTTCAAGGATACTTCAGCCGCAAGGGTGTTGCAACTTGAATAACAGTATTCATAGCCGACATTATTTGTGACACAGTGATTTTGTATGCTACACCTAATAGCGTCTATAAAAACAAAATAAATACGAACAAGGAAGTCTTGAACAGTTTTAATAACAAAAGATAAATGAGCGATAAGCGTTTACAAAAGTGTCCATATAGTATTGTAATATCGGAGACGACTGGAAAATTATATGATGAATTACTTGGCGGGTCAGCCGTCGAAAGTTGAACAAACAATTTATTTCCCGACCGTCGTCGCGTCGCCCATAAAATTACAAGTTCTCCAATTTCGCGAAACGCGCGCGCGTCATTGGAAAATGATTTCAAGAATTAAAACTTCGTAATCCTTAATACGCGAGGTGATATAAATTATCGTGAAAAAGCGACTTCCCGAAATCCTGAAATGTCACTGACAGAGCGACACTTTATTGCGGTGATTATATATAATGTAGCGCTCTAATCGGCGAGGTAAAAAAATTCCAAAACCTGCAGTGTGAAGGTCAGCGGCGGTGCGGGCACACACTTGACCTGATTGCGACGAGCGTAACGCCGAACAGACAAGCGTCAGAGAGAGAGGGGGGGGCAAAATTGCAAAGCAAATACTCGAATCCGCCATCGCAGACGTCACTTCTAATTTCGCCGATAGCTTCGTGTACGGTTGTCGCACTACTATACTGGCAAATCACTCGAAAGAGATCGCAAAGGGTACTGCGTTGAATACGATCATTATCTTAAGTAGGACGATCATTTCAACGATCTGTCCGCGCATTACGATAATCTAACAATAATCGACGAACAAGTACGTAAATATTCTGTCGTATCAAGAGTTGTCACTTCAAACGAACCTTTTACGAGACAGCATCAAACTGTCGGATTTATCGATAAGAGCTTGCTGCTGACAGCGGATTATCGCTTATGAAAATTCACGCTAATTAGATTCAATCTGTACGTTGTATTCTAGAACTCTATCCCTTCACTGCACAAATCTATCCGATTATCGACAAATCCTAATGTCAAATGCGAAGTGTCTTCCGAAGACCACCCCGTCACTCAAAACTATCTGTTTAACCATATGAGAGCTTCACAATCGCAATTGAAGGTCTAAAACGGAAATTTTCCCATCTTTCTCGCCGCGATGGATAGTACTTGCAAAGTCGATCCGAGAAATCACCCCCACGATCCGAGAGCACGAACATTATACTTCAAATACGACCGGGCGATCTGTTCTCTCGCGAAACGGGCTACGAAAAAGAAAGGGAAAAACGAGGGCACCTCTTCGGCAGTGCTCTTTGGCCGCGGGCGCGCTGCTACTGTCGAGGTCTCTCCCTCGTAGAGCTAATGCACGGAGGGTACCCGTTCGACGGGGTTGACCCAGTTAAGAGTAGAGTCAAAGCCCGAGAGTGCGCGGTACGGACGCGTCCACGTCGCGGTATGTACTGAGGCACTACCGCGTATGTACGGCAGTCTGTCTTTCTCTCTTCCTCCGACTAAAGCTGCGCGCAGTAAGGCCGCGAGGGCTCGTTTCCCCTTTCGCGGTTCTCGCATTCTGCCGCCGCCACCATCGCCACCTCCACCACTTCCACCACCGTCAGCAACACCACTACCACCACCACCACCACCAAGAGATCGACCTTCGATGTAGCCGACATCGTCGTCGACACCACCGCCGCCGTCGCCACCGCCGCCGTCGCCGCCACTACCACCGCCGCCGCCGCCGCCACCACCACCATGGCTGCCACCAGCAAAGCATCCCCTGAAACTAACCCCCTACCCGCGCTTTTCGACCAAGCTCCCCTCCATATTGATCAGTGCGCGCGGTCCACAGGCCGCAGCATCCAAGGATGGGAACGCGCGCTGCTACACGTTGTCAACATGCTTAGCAGACCGAAATCCCACGGTGCGGGATAGTGACGGGCCCTGGCCACAAAAGCAACCGCATGTGTCCGCAGTGTCGTCGCCGCGATATGAGGAAATGCTAAGACCGATATGTATTAAGATGCACGCCTTATTTTATTGTATGACACACAAAAGAAGATCCATCTAACCGTGGATGGTATCCAACTCAACTCGTTCATATAAACATAAATTAGAAGAATTGATTTAATCATGTATTTTTCCCGCATGTCAATATGCAATCTATTTATAAAATTTAATTATTTGCAATGCGATAAAAATCATTTTAAGCAGATTCTGTTAAATTATTAAACCGATAAAAACATACTTCGATAATATAAATTGCGCGCGAATATAAAAATACGAGACGTTCAAAAAGTCGTAACGAGTTTCTCATTCATTGATTCGATATTAAAATTACACTCGGGCATTCAATAAAACATTAAATTTCGTTATAATTAATATTCCACGGTAAATCGTGATCATTTGGATTGGGCGTACATTAACAGCATTCGCGCGAAATGTTATGAACGCGTCGGGTTGCAGAACAAAGAACAAATGCTCGTATTCCGGAAATCCCTTATCCCCTCTTTAATTACCACGAGACAGGTGCAAGCCGGTGCCATTTATTAATCGATTAAAACCACATGCGTCCGCGTAACCTCGGCACAAAACTTTCATATTAGGCTTTCGCTAAAGGAGTCTCATTATTTGCGGAATGTAATATTCATGAGTTAGCTAAACTCACCAAACCAAAAGAATAGAGATTGACATTCTAAAGAAATGTATTTAAAAATAAATTAAAACTTAATTTAAAAAATATAGAATTAATGTCAACTTCTCTATGTTCGCGATCAGTTATAAAATAACTAATAATAACACAAAGAAACAGTAGGCTATAAGTATTAAACGTGTACGTTACATCTATCAAAAAATTCTCGATGAAAAAGCTTTGAAAAATGGCGGACATAAAAGGGGATAGACAAGACTAACAAATGATTTCTTTAAAAAGAAATGTGCAGTCGCTGAAGCATTGTAAAATCACGATAGGGAATTAGTTTGGGCTTTTCGTGTCAGGCAATCATTGCGGGTAATGACGTGATCAGAAACCAACGCGGGCTTTTCGTGTCAAGCAATCATTACCGCATTGTTCTGAACTGTGCGCCGAGGGTTGCTTTGATTTATGTTTTCGCAAATTATTAAAGATATAACAAAGTTACGATCACTTACAATGTTACAAAGCGACATATTAATCACTCTAGAAATTACTATTATTATTATTATTATTATTATTATTATTATTATTATTATTAATGTTGGAATATTTCAACGCTTTTCGAATTTATCGTTAAGAAAATGGTTCACTTTTTTTACATTTCTTGATTTCTTTAACCTGAAGTTCTCTTACAAACATATATCATGCGTTAAGGTGGAAATCACTGCAAATTTTACTCCCACATGAGATAACGCTCCTACATTGAATCCGCTTATCAAAAGTGAGAAAATACTTCTTTCTCACGCGCTGACACAGAAGTTTCTATACAAGGTGTACTAAGAACATTCCGCTTGGAAAGGTTGACAAGCGCTATTGCGAGAGTTCCGTACTCAACCGCCCAAAGGCTAAGCGCAAAACTTCCACGGCCGAGTGTGATTGCCGCGGCAAAAAGCTGCTCGGAGCTTTACAACCTTCATTTCCCGACTTAATACGTTTCTTTGCTAAGGCGGCAGTAAAATAGAGCGGAAAAAAGGGAGAGGAAGAAACGAAGCCGAACCTCCCATCGACCCATCGATGCGGGATCGATCTCGGTGACCTTCCGTCAAACACACTTTCCAATGCAATTGCATCTCCGCACCGTTACGTTGCAAAAGGGACAGAAAGTTTCACTTTCGGCCCGGAAAGTGTGCACAACTTAAGGTCACACATTTTCAACATTCTCGAGTCGGTACCTGAGATCATGTTGTACCTCTTCGAGCGCAAAGTACTTTCGTTCGCCGCGCTTTTTGTCATGAAGGGCTGCGTTTTTAAATAAAATGAAAGAAAAAAAAGCAAGGCAAAGAGAAACGGATTGCTGATGGTTTTTTGTGATGGTAAAGTGAATCCTTCCTGCTGATACGTAGGTATAACAAAACACATGGAAACATGTGTAAAATTTTAAACAATTATATTATCACTTATTATGCCGTATTTTTAAAAATAACAGAATGTATAGCTGTTTTGTTATTTATAACGAGAATAATAAGAAAAAAAATATTATTTCCTCATTTGCTAAGTTAAATGAATTATAAAGCCATATATTTGTCTACAGCAAAGAAGCATTTAACTAATAGCTTAAAATTCAAAGCTTGTTGAAAATAATACAAAATTTACGTGATTCACTAAAACTGAGATATTACATATAAATATCAACGTAATTCTTAATATTGCCGATTATTAATGTGTGAATAATACAAAGCTGAATGTAAAAATGTGCTTTAAAAAATGCTGTCACACAGAAATTCATTAATACAAGTAATCGAAAATTGTTTTAACTTGACATTTTTAATTTTTCATCTGATGGAGGATATAACCCACATACGCAAAATTGCACAATTAATTCGCATAATGAACTAATTATTGCAGGATGCAGCAAGCGAGCGAATCGTGCAGTCGAACACGTGTAGTTGAATTTAAATGAGGTCACGCGAAAACGCGTCAGGTTTCACCCACGTTATTAGTGGGCGACTATTCGACAGGGTGCCTATTTAACAATAGACAATTAATTAATACACCCGCCTATTATAGGTACTAGTGAATAAACACGCCGAAATTGCTCGGTTTTGAAAACAGTCTATCGCACAACGCTATATCTTTCACACTGTTTTCGAGATTGAAATGATGAAGCTTGCGATAATAATAGGTTTGTTTGCTCGCGAAATGGTATGATCCGTAGCGCTTTACAATAAAAAATCGCGACAAAATGTTACTGAGAGATTAATGCGCGCATCCACGACACGAACGTGACATACTCGTTAGCCGTAAATTTACCACCCAATACAAATGATAACAATTTGAAATTTTATCAAAACCGATCGTTACTTTTTTAACACATTTGAATATGCAATGTGTGCGACGCGTATGTTAAAAAAGAGCAATTACACACACATATCCTCGTACTGAAATCAATTAAAGACAATTATTACTTTTATCTTCTTAGTAGAATAATTATACAAATAATTATACATGACAAACTATTTATTTTTGTTACAATATCGAATACCTGTACTTTAATTTACGATATTTCCAATAAATGTTGATACTAACAATAAGATAAAACTCTAGAATATTGGACGGAAAGTTTTCATTAATGATGGAATGTAAACCCATTGAACCTGGATAAACATGGATTCTCTTTAGGCGGTTAATCCTTTAAATCTTTCTAGCTAAGGGAGAACATCTTCAGCGCTATCCAGTTTCAATATATCGATCTGGCTATAAAACCATATTGGTCAACGTGTTAGTTAGATGCACCAATTTGCACCTCAAAGGACCAAACTAGTTGCTATGAGTAACAGTAATTTCATTGTCTTCTGTTACCGCTAACGGCTATATGTTTCTTTTATCGAAATAGCAACGCGCGATGTCATAACTGTCAAACTGTCACACTTGTAAAACTTGTTTTAAATTTCATTTGAATTTCATTCTTCAACACTTTCAGCAATTTTCATTTCCAAGCTTTCAAGCTTTGCATGAATAAATATCAGAATAATTACTTTTTGTATCTCGTAATATTTGCATCTCGAATAACGCATTCAGTTATTGGATACAAAAACGTAGTAATAAAAAAACTAATAAAACAGAAATTTTGAAGGATAATTAATATGCTTTTGTAGAACCATTAAGATAATTCTATTATCAACATTGCTTTATAGGTACAAGTATTTTTGTTATTTTTATTTCTATTTTATTTTCTATTTTCCAAGCAAAAGAAATGCGAAAATCATATGGCAAAATGTCATAGCAAAACATGAAATTAAAAAAAAAACGGATATTCTTTAAAAAAAATAGGAGAAAATAAGAAGAGACGGTCGAACACGCGATGCGCTCTAACGTGCGCGCTTAAAAATTCTACGCGATCATAATTCAGCGAATTTAAATTTTCCGGTTATAATTACAAAATGCCTCACATACCGCACGCATTTCTACGTATATAATTATTCCTCGTTAAAATCGGACAAAGAGATTACAAAAATTATGTAGCCAAAATTATCCAAACGAATAATCCTTGCATTATGTACAATTCATTGAGTTTCTCAATAGGCAACAATAAACACGTTCCTTATTCCCTTATACTAGTATAAATACTAGTCATTCAAATAATCGTAAGTTAAATTACCAAGAATACCGTCAGTCTTTCTTTCGCGCATAAGTATATCAATAATACTCTAAGGATTAATTTCGGTAGAGACACATCTGCAGCTTGGTCCAGTTTCGGGGATCAGCGTCACCACCTCGTTTGCAAGTAAAAGAAGATGTCGTGTTCGGTTTTGCCGGCGGTCGTTCGCGCTCTTCGCGCAAAGACTTTTCGCATTTCGGTATATCGAGTATACGTATAAGTATATCTCGATGATTCTCTGCCATGAGCCATGAGTCGGATATAACCAGCCCGTGTGAATTCTTCATCCTGACGAGAAAAGAGGAGCGAGCGCGCGCAACGCAAGGGAAGCCGGAAATGAGATTTCTTGTCAACTGCATTAGAATCGAAGCGACCTATTGCGGCGTTCAGAGCACGAACATTAATTTAATAGCCGTTCAACGACGGCGATTTGAAAAAAACCGAAATGCAAATCGAGAAAATCGATCGCAATTCTCGCTTTCAGTAATTGGTTGATATGTTTGTAAATGAATGTTTACAATAAAACGTTACCTACGTTGGTTACAGCTAGTGAATAGTTATATCGTAAATGTACGATTATATAAATACGATATATAGTAACTATCGTACCGCACGAACGTTTCCGCTTAACGACTCATACTGATCTAAATACTCTTGTTTATATTTTTATACACACAAACAACCATTTTTATTTAATTAAAAAATATATATATATAACACTTGTTGTTCTGAGTGTCCTAGAAACACGATAATCCTAACGTGATTAACGTAAACCTTTATTCAGCGAACTAACGTAATTGCAGGAAAACTTCGCGAGACACGAGCGAAACGGAAACGATGAATAGTAATGCCCTAATAAACCTCGAACTGTGACAAAATAATTAAGCACATTTATTTCTGCGATAAGACAAAGTAAGGTACTTCTTGTTTTTCTCAAAAACGCTGTTCTCGCATTGCCGAGCAGACAAAGAGATAAAGAGCTATAGAAGAAGAAAAAGGTAAAAAAGAAATCTCATTTTCGAGCTCGTGCATTATGTTGACTTAAATATACAGCAAAAAAAAATGCTTATAAAAGACCACACGATATTAAGAAAGCTTGAAAAAAATATACTTCGCTATACATAAATAAAATTTATTAGTAAGGGCTTAAATTATGTACATACATTAACTTCATCTAAAGTTGAATAAAATAAAAAAATTTTTAATTTTTAATCGATATAAATTAAGTTAAGAAATAATTGGCTATGAGAGCCGACGCAGGATTGAATATGCGGAAAAATTATATTTGCAGTCAAAACATTAAAACATTATAAGATCAATCAAACGTTTCGGCCCTAAATCGGGCCCTCTTCAGTGACTCATATAAAAGTTAATGTGAACGCAACGACGCGGTATCGCAATGGGCTGATTACAATATCGGATATGCACGCGTACAATGGTATCGCAATCGGTTAATGCGAAACGCAAGCGCAGATGTTATGATTCGCATTTTAAGGACGTTAACGTCTCAGAGCCTATTATATACGTTTGTTCGATATAAATTAATACATTCAAATAGTATTTGCAATTAAACAATACTTGTAATTAATATTTTTAGAAAAATTTAAACAAAAATGTAATAAATTTAAAATAACAAAAGATTAAATTATTTTAAGTTATTAAGATACTGTTTCAAACAAAAACAACTTTTTATCATTCAAGAATTAAATTCTAATTGCATTACAACTAAATTTTTTCGATAATATCTTAATCCATTACAGTGTAATTTTAAGTATATTTGAGTAACTTTAATAATAAAACACTTTCAGCATTAATCTTTCTAGCAAGTTAAAGAATAATTGCATAAAATTTAATAGAACAGTAAAGCGAAGGTAAAGTTTTGATGAGCACACGAAGAATAATTAACAAACTGCAAATATATAACAAATAAATTGCGATAACAAATATTTATAATTTATAAACTTTTAAAAATAAAAAGAGAAGACTTGAAGTGCGAAGATCATTCAGTTTATCACGATTAAAAAAATCCCTCACATATTCTACAGGCTAAGAACAGGGACTTACGTCTGAAGCGTTCGCGTCAGTAAGAAACTTCGTCTGAAATTACTGCGTATCGGTTCGATAAATTAATTACAAGAAAATTTCTCAGTGAGAATTAAAATAATCTCTTAAAACTACTCAATATTCTCTGTGCCACCTTCTATTTTGTTCAACTATTTAATAACTGATGGAGAACTCTTAGTTCCGCTTATATAAAGATTATAATGATTCATTAAATATTGAGAAAAGAGAAAGACAGTAATTTGTCTAAAAATAAAATATTTAAAAGAAAAGAGATCTCTCTGCAATGTTGCGTCCGCAAAATATCTATCTATTTGATAGCTTATCGATTCCTACATAAATTTTTCGGAAGTATGTAGTTTACGAGAAAGAGAAAATAGTTTCTCCTAAAAAAAATGTATACTCTTGAGAAAAAACTATATCTCTTATCTCTGTATAGATGGAGCAATTAATTACATCTATATACATAAAACAAATCGGGTTAGTTACAGCACTTATAACTCAAGAACGGCTGGACAGATTTTAATGATCTATGATTTGTTGGATTCGTCTCCGCTCCGAATAGCAGAATAACTAAAAAAAAAAAAAAAAAAAATTAGAGAAATACCGGGGCCGGGGCGAAGCCCGGCGGGGCATGCTAGTATCTTCTCTAACCTCTATAACATAAACATAATAATTAAAAATTAACGTATTTTTCGTACCTTTATTTTATACATATCTATATTTCTTACTTCTCTTAACCTTTTTAATATTTTTAGAGAGACATGTGTGTTATTTGGAGAGAGGAAAGTGTAGATTTATAAGTAAAAATTGTCTCACGAACGATATTTTCATGTAATCAATTCCATCCTTGTTTTCTTGACTACCTGGCTTCGATGAAAAAATGAAATACAAACAATTCGAAAATATAATCGAATCGAATTGGGAATCGGTAATAAATCCAATCGAATATCGATGGTCTCTCTGGTATTTCTATCATTCTCGTACAATATTTTAAAGCAAATATCAGTTTCCCAAACTGTAATTTTTCATATTCTAGATATGTCGCAACGCGTATATACAAAGAGGACGAAAATATATCTAGAGATTTGTGGACCAGACAACGCGGGGAGTCAGTTTCGGGGTAATTTGAGGTCGAGAAGGTGCAACGAAAGGACGGGAAGGACCAAACTAGGTCGTTGCTCTGATAGAGCGACCTTCATGCGACCTCGCATCCCCTCAAGTTTTATACCCCGTCGTGGTTCCTGCAGTTCTGTTATACAGTGACGGATGAACAGTGTTAGGACCAAAAGTAAACTTATAAGAAAATTTTAATTGTTCGGATTTCGCGTGTGGTTATGATAACTTTATATCAAAACTTTCAGCTCCTTCTGCTGAAGAAACCATTCGGACAATTTAAGCTCGATTCTTAAGTTACTTTGGTAATTTTCTCGGGCCTATATATAAAGTGTATCCGTTTCTATTTTAAAAAGTTCCACAAAAATCTATTCAAATCTTTAAGCCTTACTTCAGTTATGTATCGTAATACGTTAAAAAATTATTTAAATTTTTATGTTTTTCAACCATCATAAAATAAGATGAATAGAGTCCAAATACTATTTCCCTATATATTATACCTTCAATAATAATTACGATAATCATGCATGCAGATAATAATTATAATCTCTAATCGATCTTTAATCAGCTTTATTAAGAGACACGGTAATGTCTCGTGCCAAGTACACGCGGAGCGAGACCGACCGTGACTCTTTTACGCGACGCGACGAGTTGCGAGTACCCGAGATGTTGAGATCTCGATAACGAATGAACGAATCAAGTTCTAAGTAGGCTTAATCGATAGCTTAAGGTCCAATTAGAGGGGGGGGGTTTCTCTTATAATATTCCGCTATGTGCCCTACGAGCGGAGATATTGCGACGCAAAGTCCAAATGTCAAAATTTTTTTTTAAGATACTTTCTTCTACGTCGACGTCGACCGCTCTCATTCATTATAACATACATGTAACAAACAGAGAACGTCACTTTCACTTTTTCGACACTGGCGGCGCAGGTATCGCCAGTTTCGATATCGCGCGCGTATTTCGAAATTAGGTCGATAGACTTATCGGTCAGGAAGAAGATTTTTATTTAGGTAAATTAAGTAATAATATGTTTATAAACATAAACATTATAAACATAAACATTATTATGATAAACATTATGATAAACATTATGATAAACATTATGATAAACATTATGAACATTATGATAAACATTATTATGATAAACATTATCATTGACTAACTGTAAACAAATTTTTAGGTTATACGAGTGAAAGTAAAAGTAGAGGTTGGGGCGATGTGAATTGGGTTTGTGGTAATATTGTGGTAGAGATCTTGTCTGCCATATACTGATATATTGAATGCCAGTGCACGCAACTAAGTTTTTACTCCCGCTATTCTAGGTGGCGCGCATGTAGTTTAACCAAGGCATAAAAATGAGACTTTCTGCCGTGGAACCGGGGCCGAAAGTACGTACTTTCGACCGAGGTAGTAAGAAAAATTTATTTATTTTGTTTTAATTAAATATTTTTATTTTGTACTGTTACTTCTTTAATTTTTTGTAATTAAAATGATTCTTTGTAATATTAAAAATTTGTTAAAAAGAATTAAGAAGCTATTATCACTTGGGTTTAGAATAGGAAGACCCTTGAATAGGAATACGAAGATACCACTTGGGTTTTATTTCTTTAAAGTAGATGCATAACAATTATCTTTCAAAGCAATATACATATTCTCTTTACAATTGGCGCAATTTAATTTAAAGATTTCACACCTTTTTTGTAAATACATGTCACTTGAGTTAAGTTAGGTAATATAATTTTGTGAAAAAGAAATTAAAAATTTCACATCTTTTTTTTGAAATACGGTGTCCACACGTGAGTTAAGTTAAATTAATAATATAATTTTGTGAAAAAGATATAAAGCTACCACTTATAGGTTAGATTCTTATTTACGCTTACTTAAATCGATTTCGAACAATTTAATCGTGGGTGCAAAGCACTGTCAATTCGACGCTGTTCTTACGTCATTGCAGCCCTTAGGGATGCAACCCCTCTCTCCCTGTGCACTTTTACGTCATTGCCGGCGACTAAACACCACCCTTTTTCATGAATGAGATCTCCCTGGAAAAAAGTAGTAAACGCACGCTGACACGAAAGATAAATAGGAAAGGAAAAAAACGACCGCGGAAAAACCGCAGCCGCTAATAAATCCGGCTCGTAGAATAGTAGCCGTTGCCTTTACGATCGCCGATTTAGCTTTTTTTCCCCCCAGTTCAACTCGCGGTATTCAATGTCCCAATGTAATTTCTGGGCGGCATTGCGGCTTGTCCACCGATATCAAGAATACGTCGACGAGGCGGTCGAACGCCGGTTATTAAATTTCAATACTGCCGCGCGGTCGACTTTTTACACCGCAATTTGACACGGCGACGCTAAAATTTCTATATCACTCGACGTTGCATTAAATCATACAAAATACAATAATTATACGCCCGCTATAATACGTCGTAATTAAAAAACGCAAAATTGTAATAAGACACAAGAAACAATGGATATTGTTAGAGAACATTATTCCTCATTATCTATACTAACTATAAGTCGTGCAAAATGCAACGATTAATATATACTCTCTAAATCTCATATAGATAATATATTAGTGGTTTCGCTATTAATATATTAAAGTGATTGCGATAGTCACTTCAAAAGAGAGGGTTATCACTCTAATCACTCTTAAGTTCAGTAAATGCGGACAGCACTTTACTCAATGCACTCATAAGGTATAAGGAGTGAATTTTTTACTCGAACTTTCAAAGCGGCTATTCTACCGGAGTAATACGATCTCTAAAGACCTCTTTTAAGCTAGCAGGACCAAATGGGCAGAATCAAACCGGACCTATCGGAATATTTAGTACTTCTTTTGTACTAATTTGTACCACTAGTAACAATTTTGTACCTCGTGCCGTTTCGGAGAAAATCGTGTCGCTGCTACCTTAGAATTAAGCTAGAAAGACCAAAAGAAAAAAAATATAAAAAGGATTTTAAATACAGAAATTTGAAGCATTAAATTTGTACTAATTTGTACCATACAAATAAACTTAATATATTCATCCCTTCTGCTTTAAACAGTCCCTAATAGAACTCAGTCCTCTTAGTCTCAAGAGTAAAGTACTCTTTTTAATCAGCAGAATCAATCGCTACTTGTAGACTCTATTCAGTATAATTTGTACTACGAAAATATAACGTTTCAGATTTTGTACCCCAGCCGTTTGATAAAAAACTACCCCCGATTCCTAACAGTCTCAAGAGTATAGTACCTTTGGTCGCGAACAAAATCAATCGCTATTTGCGTATTGTTAACTGTACAACGATATGAGGTTTTCCGTTTCATGCACATATACGCGCACACACTCGTATACATGCAAATACGTACAGTTTACTTCGATATTTTTTTATATATTGAATCGTAACAAAAATTAGATTTTAATTTATTACTAAATAATTTAAAAAAAAAACGGCACCAGTACAAAATAACTATATATTTTATATTTCAATGGTATAAATTATTTCGCATCCAGTACGCAAATAGCGATTGATTTTGTTCGCGACCAAAGGTACTATATTCTTGAGACTGTTAGGAATTGAGGATAGATTTCCGACAAACGGCTGGGGTACAAAATCTGAAACTTTATATTTTCGCGGTACAAATTATCCTAAATTGATTCTACGAGTAGTGATTGATTCTGCTGATAAGAAAGAATACTCTACTCTTGAGACTGTTAGGGATCGGGGGTAGTTTTTTATCAAACGGCTGGGGTACAAAATCTGAAACTTTATATTTTTGCAGTACAAATTATCCTAAATCGAGTCTACGATTACCGATTAATTCTGCTGATGAGAAAGAGTACTTTACTCTTGAAACTGTTAAGTATCGGGGGTAATTTTTTATCAAACGGCTGGGGTACAAAATCTGAAACTTTATATTTTCGCGGTACAAATTATCCTAAATCGAGTCTACAACTAGCGATTGATTCTGCTGATGAGAAAGAGTACTTTACTCTTGAGACTGTTAGGGATCGGGGGTAGTTTTTTATCAAACGGCTGGGGTACAAAATCTGAAACTTTATATTTTTGCAGTACAAATTATCCTAAATCGAGTCTACGATTACCGATTGATTCTGCTGATGAGAAAGAGTACTTTACTCTTGAAACTGTTAAGTATCGGGGGTAATTTTTTATCAAACGGCTGGGGTACAAAATTGAAACTTTATATTTTCGCGGTACAAATTATCCTAAATCGAGTCTACAACTAGCGATTGATTCTGCTGATGAGAAAGAGTACTTTACTCTTGAGACTGTTAGGTATCGGGGGTAGTTTTTTATCAAACGGCTGGGGTACAAAATCTGAAACGTTATATTTTCGTAGTACAAATTATCCTAAATCGAGTCTACAACTAGCGATTGATTCTGCTGATGAGAAAGAGTACTTTACTCTTGAGACTGTTAGGTATCGGGGGTAGTTTTTTATCAAACGGCTGGGGTACAAAATTTGAAACGTTATATTTTCGTAGTACAAATTATACTGAATAGAGTCTACAAGTAGCGATTGATTCTGCTGATTGAAAAGAGTACTTTACTCTTGAGACTAAGAGGACTGAGTTCTATTAGGGGCTGTTTGAAGCAGAAGGGATGAATATATTAAGTTTATTTGTATGGTACAAATTAGTACAAATTCAGTCCTTCAAATTTTTGTATTTAAAATCCTTTTTTTATTTTTTTTCTTGTGGTCTTTCTAGCTTAATTCTAAGGTAGCAGCGACACGATTTTCTCCGAAACGGCACGAGGTTCAAAATTGTTACTAGTGGTACAAATTAGTACAAAAGAAGTACTAAATATTCCGATAGGTCTGGTTTGATTCTGCCCATTTAGTCCTGCTAGCTTAAAAGAGGTTCTCTAAAGCTATAGTGAGTCACGATTCACTAAAAATCGACTAATAAATGATTTTAACAGAATAAAATTTTTCACTTAAAATTATAAAGTGACATAATTTACTCCTATGGGCACTGATCTACTGCTGCACTCGAAAAAAAGTGTCTTTTACTCAAATGGAGTGCGATTTTACTCCAAATTATAGAGCGCAACTTTACTCTTTCTTAAGGTGGCGAATGCCTCAAAGAGCACAAGCTCAATTTTTCACTTTTCGTCATATACTTGCATTTCACTCGTTTTTGAGTAATATTTCACTCTTTGACTTTTAGAGAGTATACCTTACATCGTCATGCATCATATAACGTGTTGGAATAACATGATTTTAATTAAACTGAAAGTTCAATGATATAATGAACGATGTTGGAAACAATACACCTGGACTCATTATAATGAACTGGAATAAATATTTACCTTTTAATTTTATGCGTTAAATTTTAATTTTAATTAAAACCGGAACCATTAACTCACTCCCCTTCTCTCTCTCTCTCTCTCTCTCTCTCTCTCTCTCTCTCTCTCTCTCTCTCTCTCTCTCTCTCTCTCGCTCGCTCGCTCGCTCGCTCGCTCGCTCTCTCTTCTTAAAATGCTAAAAGCATTAATTTTCAACCACAACTGTAAAATGTAGTATCGAATGCGTACCTGATTACGTACGTTACAATGTCTCAACCACTTTTAATTAAAATAAAAGTGGATTATATTATAAGTCAAATGGAAATATCGCGTACATATTTTCGTGTGTCAACAAAAGTTCTATGCAATAAATTCGATAGCAATGTCGGATGCGAGAGAATTGAAGAATGAGAAAGATTACTATAGTTTTATATAAAAAGTAAATTTATATTTATATATAGAAGATATAAAATTCATTGTCAATAAGCGAGATTTATTCAGCTTCCTAATTTGCGTGACCCGTTACGTCCAGAATCAATATTTCACAACAACAAAAAAAGTCTTTTATCGCCGTACAATCAAATATCTTGGCTCAAAGATAAATTCGCGGAGTGAAAGTCGACATAAACATCTTTTATTGGAAAACTTTTCTTCGTCGTCTGACGACGAGACTGACTACGTGGTAGGACAAGCGAAGGAAGAAAAGAGAGGAGATGACCAAAAAAGGCAGCTAACGGCGCATAACGTGCATCTCACAATATATATCGGCTTGCAATTCTAGGTACGGAATGGAACGTAGCAATTGAGAATCTTTATGCAACGTGAAAAGCGAAATATTTCTATTTCTATTCCCCCACGGTGAACGCGATACGAACGTGCCATATCGTATAGCGTTTTTTTCCTAGTACACAGCCTTTAACCCTCTTGCTTTACATCTTCGGGATCACTCCACTTCATCCCTTTCTACGTACGTACATACATACATACATACATACATATATAACGTCTGTGTGTGTGTGTATGTGTCTCTTCCTATCTTTTTTCTCACTCTCGATCGCTATATCCAATCGATATTTAGACCGTTTTGCACAGCGTATTTCCCGTACGAGCGAGCGCGCGGAATATCGAGTGGCCGCGCGAACGTAAAAGGACGGAAAAAGCAGGTTACATGAGAAATTTGATATTTAAAATATAAGATCGGCGGACGCAACGTTGAATAAACCATAGTGCCGAGCGCAATGTATCGTTAAATTAACGGCGAAGAGCCGGGTCAAGCGGCCGCGATCTCCATCCGCGACAAGAATGTCGTAAATATACGCCTGAGAAAATATTGATATTCAATAAAACAACAGCGCAAAGAATTTTATATTTATCTTGTATATTGATCGATTTTCACTAAATTCTTATAGTTTTAACATTAAAAATATAGATATCTAAAATGCAAAATGCACGCGACGTGTTCTTTATTATCAGTTTTCGAAACCGCGATCATTTATCCCGCGAGTGTAACTTTAATTTATTTCGTTCCTATATATACACGTTTACTTTTAAGATGCAAACTGCAATTCTCCGACGTTAATAATTAATTATAAATTAAATTGCCACTATCAATATTATAGCGTTCATTTCGTTTTTTTGTTCAACCAGAGAGAAGGATGAAACTGATGAAAGTGATCATGCCCGCGTTTTGGCTGTATACCGAATTCTGTGGATAATGTGCACGTTTTTATGGTTCTCTTCCGTGCTAATCGTTGTATGTACATACTGAATCACACAAACCATGCAAAAAATCTTGTTACAAAGTTAAAATAAAAATGTAATCGATCTCTAGATAAAACTCCACAATTTAAATGATAATAATAGTAAATAACTATTATATTTTGCAATGAGAAAATATGTGACATACAAAAATGAAACAGCAAAATGTTTTTTGCATAGAGACTTGTATTACACATACAGTGTACAGTTTGCTATACACTGTATAATATTACTTTATTAAAAATATTAAAATACAAATAAAATATATGAAATTTTCCTAAAAGCTACTCAGAGAAACTTGTTTTCTTTATTACGTAATATACAAAAAGACCTTCTTGAAAGTAGTTAAATAGAAGATATTGTATTTTTAAGTAAGAATTATGTACGCAATTTTTAAGTAGACATTTAAATAAATGTTTAAATCATTTAACGTTTTGTTTTTTTACACAGAAAATTACTACTAATATGTTATACTTATTTCTAGTAAGTATAACATAATTTAGTTCCAGTCAGTATGTATAACATCTCTTTTTTTCATTATATGTATTTTTATCAAACGATATATTTTACAGTAGTACAAGACTATTTTTATATTTTATCATTTATTTATTAAAAAGAAATTTACTTTGTTTTTTTATAGTTTAGCTATATAGTTTGGTAAATGTTTACAATTAGGGCCCCACCTCTGATGACCTTGACCTTGACATATGCTGTCCAGGTCACCCTCCTGAGTGACCTTCAGAAGGTTTTAGTCGGGGGTCGCTTCTTATTAAAAAATTATAAACAAAAAAAGTTTGACTCTCACGCGAGACGAGTTGTTACATAGGTTCGTGGCGCGCTTTACAAGCTCGTTTATTGTATACAAAATATCTGCTTAAAGTAGGACATATACGCACGTATGTGTATGCCCTGCTTTATATTTATAAAAGTTGTGATTTTCGTTGAAGCAGGACGTACACACGTATGTGTGTGCCCTGCTTTATAGAAGTTGTGATTTTCGTTAAAGCAGGGCATACACACGTATGTGTGTGCTCTGCTTTATAGACGTTGTGATTTTCGTTAAAGCAGGGCATACACACGTATGTGTGTGCCATGCTTTATAAAATTAAATTGTGATTTTCGTTAAAACAGGGCACACACACACGTGTGTATGCCCTACTTTATGGAAGTTGTGATTTTCGTTAAAGCAGAGGGCACACACATAGGCATATAGAAGTTGTGATTTCGTTGTGTGATTTCGAGCTTGTAAAGCGCGCCACGAACCTATGTAACAACTCGTCTCGCGTGAAAAGTGTATGCGTGAACTATTTCGACACATATATTAGCAGAGAGAAGGATGAGAGGCGCAATGACGGCGATTTTCTTGGGACGCTTTTGCAGGCCGTACAGTAGCGCCACACATCCACTTTCAGAAATTGGAACTACGAGTCACATCCACTTTTCGATGCTGTCGATGAGAATTTGGTTCATGTCCGTGCTATGTATACATCCATTTTTCGATATTGTCGGTCTTTGATGGTTTGTGTCGACACGATATTGTCGCCATTGTCAGTCTTTGGTGGTTTATGACAACACGAACCACCAAAGACCGACAATATCGAAAAGTGGATGTATACATAGCACGGACATGAACCAAATTCTCATCGACAGCATCGAAAAGTGGATGTGACTCGTAGTTCCAATTCCTGAAAGTGGATGTGTGGCGCTACTGCACGGCCTGCAAAAGCGTCCCAAGAAAATCGCCGTCATTGCGCCTCTCATCCTTCTCTCTGATATTAGTCATTTATGCCTTTCAATACTCAAAATAGCTGCTATATCTTTCAAACTTTTTTTGTTTATAACTTTTTAATAAGAAGCGACCCCCGACTAAAACCTTCTGAAGATCACTCAGGAGGGTGACCTTGACAACATATGTCAAGGTCAAGGTCATCGGAGGTGGAGCCCTAATTGTAAACATTTACCTATAGTTTATATTAAAAACATTAAAAAATTTTGCTATTTATCTGTAACAAAAGATAGTAATCAAGTGTTTACCTGTAAACATTTACATGTTATTGTAAAATAAAGTGACGTTATCCCAGCAATAAATGTAAATAACAAAAAACTAATTCTTTGCTTTGCTCAAGATACATATGCAAATCAATTATGTAACCAAACAGATTGCATTAATACTACTTGCAACTTGATCATGCTTATTTGAAAGATTACTTAAATAAATGAACCAGAGATTCAAGTAGATTAATACAAACTTATACACATTTACTTTTACATTCGTTCATGGATTTAACATTACAATTGTATTGTCTAGTGTCTAGTCTTTGACAGTACCTGCATATTTAACTTTGTGTTGAAAGCCTTTCTCGGTTTTTTAAGTTCCTCGTTCGTCGTTAAAAGATCTTTCACTCTGGCGTACCTTCTGAGATCTTTTCTCTCAATGTAAATAAATTAATAAATTAGAATATACTTAATAAATATATATGATATAATTAATAAATTATGTTATGCTCTCACTGGAAGTGAGTATAACATATTGGTAGTAATTTCCTATAATTTCCTATGATTTCCATGGCTGCGATTCACTTAACACTACAAATGCTTCAAAGGATTTTTCTTCTCCTTTTTTTCAAAGAAAAAAGAAGAAGAAAAACGCTTCAAAGCATTTGTAGTACCAAATGGACCTGCAACCTATATATATATATATTTTTATGTCCGAATATTTCCTCGGTGGATAACACGTTACGTTTACAATCTTTGGTAATTCTGTTTCATAGCAAAATAATTTTTATGAGAAACCAAAAATTAAAAAAAAATTTATCATACTAGTTATAAAGACACCTGAGTTGTTCTCAAAATATTTAGCGCTTTATGAAGTAATTTTTTGCAGGAGTCTACATCTAAGAAGACGATTTACATTCGATTATTTTCTCTTTCTCTCGTGTAAAATACGTTCTGCTTTCGAATGTTAATTTTACATAATTATGTATATAATTATTATAATTAATTGTGATAATCACGTGGAATTTTACAGCTTTGCTCTAATCGAATACTTTATTGTTATATTTTTCACGAAATGTAAGGCAATAGGCTCGTTTACAAAAAATTAATTTTTTAAGCAAAACGAATAATATTCGGGGAACAAGCAACAGAGAACGTTTTAGAATTTTTAAGTATTTTGGCGGCGACTGTTTATTGTCTTTTATTATGGTATGCGCGATTATCGCGTTGCAAGAACAATCGCGAAAGAATTTTTACAAACAATACAGTTTAGCATTATTAATTTTCTGCAAAGTAGAGGTGTTCAGCTGTGTGAAGTTGGCCACCCCACTACTGAAAATCCAATAATAACTTACTATTCGTTTGGTGGTCGCGTGCTGACGTTTGGTAGTCCATTCCCGATGATTGGTAGTCAAAATTGTAACTAACAATGCGAAAAAAGACATATGCGCGTGAAGTTAGCCCCCCTCTTGTAAAACTCGGCTTTCCAGACACTATGCGTATATCATTTTAACTGTAAGCATTCGTTTGGTGGTCGCGTGCTGACGTTTGGTAGTCCATTCCCAATGATTAGCCAAAACTGTAATTAATAAGACGAAAAAAAATACTCGCGTGAAATGATTCTTTTTTTTTTATAAAAATCGATTTTGTATTATAGTCTCGTCATTCTGATAACGGATTTTTATCACGAAATAATTTCCGAAGTCTGTCATTGACAGTCACGAAAGATCTAGGACAACCTATATAATTATAAGCATTATTTATTAATTAAAAGATTTTCTTATAACAGTAAATGTTTCAAAACAAAAATATAGGTATAATAAATTTTTATTTTAAAATCTGTTTTAATATAAAAAAAATTATAAATAAACTCTATCTAAATTAAAGCAACTTTTGAATAGAAATCATGTATGATAATAGAATACATATATATGGATGACATTAGAAAACAATGATAGAAAAAAAATAAAATACGCAATTATGAACTTCTTATAAGATAACTTTATTCTTGCACATACAATAATATGCCTGCAGTGCACATTTTAAAATAAAATTTCACGTTTTTTTTTTTTACATAAACCAATATTTTAATTATTTTACATAAAAAGTATTAAATATATATTGTATTTTTAACAGATATATTTCTGTTAAAGAAAAAATAGCAAACATAATTTTTTTTTGAAAATGTAGCACAAATTTTGTAATTTTTCTTTACACTCATTTACTGTACATTAATCCTTGCTTTATATTGAATTTTTAAATTGGCCGGTGTAATAGCATATACTAATGACCATTACATTGCATATACAAGAAGAACATACGGCACATGGAGTGTATACAATGATCTAACAAACTCAGTACAATGCTGTAATGAAGAACATAAGATAGAACCGCATGGAGCAATATATTGTATAATAAGTTCGAAAAAATAAACGTATATGTATTTATATAAAAATGCATATAAATAATAACTATATATGTTTTGTTTATAAACAATAACTATATAAATAACAAATACATTTTATTTTATAATGGACAATAAATGAAAGAGAGAGAGAGAGAGAGAGAGAAAGATCATGTTATATTAAACTATTAGCAAACTTAGCAAATGGGTAATTATAGTAATCCTAGTCACTGACAGAAATTTTTTAAAGGGAATTGATCAGTCTTAACGCGATTATTAAGGTTTTTTCCATTAACGACTAATTCTAATTCTTATACTACGCATATATATTTTTTGTATTATTCAATATGCATAGTCGTAAAAATCACAAAACATAATTAATCGTTATTTTAATTACGCTCTACAATTCTAAAAATTAAAAGATTATATATTCTTTGACATTTCAAAAAATAACTATGAAAAATAAATATGACTACAAGAAGAATTAAAAAAACTTTTTATGTTATTTTATTGTATCGATTTATTATAAAAACTCGAAAAAACGTTTTAATGTTAGAAGTGAATTACACCAATTTGATACATATGTGATCATGATAATTATTAATTATTAATTATTGAAAATTAACTATCAAACATCATAAAATGCTCGTTAAATAAATATTAATGATCATAATTAAACATGCAATTGTACAAGAATATTTATATGTCTTGGTTAGAGGGCGTGATAGTGTGTGGATGGGTGAAAGTTGTGCGGCGTGATAAAGAGAGTTTTGAGCGGTTGTGTGTAGCGAGCGAGTATACGCGGAGAAGTAGGCAAGCGGCTTAGAGGTATCTGCATCGGTGTAATTGGAGGCAGGTATAGGGATAGCCGTGTAAGGAAGATTTCCGTCTGGAAAAAGTGAGCGGTGGACGGGAGGTTATGGCGTCGCGTAACTCGCCAAGCGCGGGAAGCGCGAGCAACGTAGGTAACGGAAGTAGCGGTAGAGTCGGTAGAGTAAGGAGGAGTAAGACCGATAAAGTGGATAATAAACAACGGAAATTAACAATAGGAACAGGTAAAACAGTAACTTTTGGTGATGAAGATGTAAAACAGGATATAAGAGCAATCAGAGAGGAAATAAAGGAGGTAAAGAATCAGATTACCAAGGAGGTAGGTAAAATTGAAAAGGTAAAAGAAAGTTTTATGCGTTACGTAGAGAATAGGAAAGAGAAGGAAGGACAAGATGAAGAGAGACTAAGGGAAATTGAGAGAAAAGTAATTGATCTGGAAAATAGATGGTCAGGGTGGGTGGAACGTTACGAAAGAGGCGAAGGCGAGGAAATGATAGCAAGAGTGGATTATCCAAAGAAAAGGAAAGGTAGGAAGAAGGAGATATATGGAAGAAAGGAACAGTATGAAAACACTATTTGAACAGAAGAGGAAAGAGAAGAGAATCAAAAAGGAGGAGGAATTTAAGAACCTAAGGCACGGGACAGACATCTGGAAATTTATTAATAGGAAGAGGAAGAAAAAAGTTTGGAAGAAAAATAAAATAAAAGATGCGGAATGGATGAAATATTTTAAAGAGCTTCTCGGGGGTACGGAAGAGATGGTGGAAGACAAGGAAGAAGAAAACATTATAGGAACTGTAGAAGAAAGACCCGTTCTTACGGACTCATCGCTGGGAGTGGAAGAAATAGCTGAGGCGATAGGAAGATTGAAGGAAAACAAGGCTGTAGGTATAGATGGAATACCGCTTGAAGCTTGGCTGTATGGAGGCAGTGCGGTTAGGAAAGGTCTAGTAGAAGTTCTGAATCAAGTTTGGAAGAAAGGAATTCTACCAAAAGATTAGAGAACCTCCATTATAGTCCTGCTACATAAGAGGGGCGACGAGAACACGGTTGGAAACTATAGAGGTATTTCTCTTCTGTGCTCAGCGTATAAAATATATGCGGAAATTATTAGAGGAAGGTTGGAAGAATCAGTAGAGAGGAAGGATCTGCTACCAGAAAACCAGGCAGGTTTTAGACGAGGTAGGTCAACGATGGACAACATCTTTGTGTTGAATCATTTAACACAGAGAGTAGATAAGAAAAGAAAGAAAGGTAAAGTGTATGCACTTTTCGTTGACCTAAAGGCAGCCTTGGACAATGTGGAGAAAGGGCAGCTATGGAGGATCCTCAGGAAGATGGGCATAGAAAAGGAACTGATAGGATAGTTAGAAAGCGTCTATGCAATTACGAAAGCTGCAATCAAATCAAAGAAAGGTCTAACAAAGAAAATATACATAACGAAAGGAGTTAGGCAGGGCTGTGTTCTGAGTTCGTTATTTAACCTGTATATGGCGGAGATTAGGAAAGTTCTAGAAGAAAGAAATATAGGTAGTATTCAGCTGAGGGATGTAAGAGTGTGGTCGTTGGAATACGCTGATGATATGGTGTTCCTGGCTAAAAATAGGGAGGCGATGCTAGATATAATGGATACAATTAAGAAATTTTTTAGGGAAAGAAAAATGATTTTATGTACAGATAAAACTAAAATGGTTGTTTTCAATAGAAAAGGTAGGGAAAAGACAGAAAAATAGAAATGGGGAAATAAAGAAAAAGAAATCAAAGAAGTTAAGTCATTTAAATACCTAGAATTTGTCTTTAACAGAAGCGGTAAGCTAACAGAACAGATTAAAGAACTGTGTAGAAAAGGTAGGATTGCGGCAAAACAGAACCTGGGGTCTAGGAGAAAGGATATGTAGGAATGATTTTATTAGAAGAGGAATGTTATTTAGATATTTAGTTTAGAAAGTGTAATGTCATACGGTGGGACATAGGGTTTGGGAAAAAAAAAACAATTTAGAA